>NC_059161.1:99047206-99350236 GCF_019923935.1 Bubalus bubalis | reverse complement strand
GGGACTAGATGCCATGATCTTACTTTTCGTTGAGCTTTAAGCTAACATTTTCACTCTTCTCTTTCATTTTCATCAAGAGGTTCTTTAGTTCTTCTTTGCTTTCTACAATAATGGTGTCATCTGCATATCTGAGGTTATTGATATTTTTCCTGGCAGTCTTGATTACAGCTTGTAATTCATCCAGCCCAGCATGTTGCATGATGTACTCTGTATATAAGTTAAACAAGGAGGGTGATAATATACAGCCTTGACATACTCCTTTCCCAATTTGGAACCAGTCTGTTGTTCCATGACCAGTTCTAACTGTTGCTTCCTGACCTGCATACAGATTTTTCAGGAAACAGGTCAGGTGGTCTGGTATTCCCATCTCTTTCAGAATTTTCCACAGTTTGTTGTGATCCACATGGTCAAAGGCTTTGGCATGGTCAATAAAGCAGAAGTAGATGTTTTTCTGGAACTCTCTTCCTTTTTCGATGATCCAGTGGAGGTTGGTCTGGTTCCTCTGGCTTTTTTCTAAATCTAGCTTGATCATCTGGAAATTCTTGGTTCACATACTGCTGAAGCCTCACTTGGAGAATGTTGAGCATTACTTTGCTAGTATGTGAGATGAGTGCAACTGTGCATTAATTTGAGCATTCTTTGGCATTGCCTTTCTTTGGGATTGGAATGAAAACTGACCTTTACCAGTCCTGTGGCCACTGCTGAGTTTTCCAAATTTGCTGACATATTGAGTGCAGCACTTTCACAGCATCATTTTTTAAGATTTGAAACGGCTCCACTAGAATTCCTTCACCTCCACTAGCTTTGTTTGCAGCAATGCTTCCTAAGGCCCACTTGACTCTGCATTCCAGGATGTCTGGCTCTAAGTGAGTGATCACACCATTGTGGTTATCTGGGTCATGAAGATCTTTTTTGTATAGTTCTTCTGTGTATTCTTGCCACGTCTTCTTAATATTTTCTGCTTCTGTTAGGTCCATACATTTCTGTCCTTTATTGTGCCCATCTTTGCATGAGATGTTCCCTTGGTATATCTAATTTTCTTGAAAAGGTCTCTAGTCTTTCCCATCCTATTGTTTTCCTCTATTACTTTGCATTGATCACTGAGGAAGACTTTCTTATCCCTCCTTGCTATTCTTTGGAACTCTGCATTCAAACGGGTATATCTTTCCTTTTCTCCTTTGCCTTTAGCTTCTTTTCTTTTCTAGCTATTTGTAAGGCCTCTGCAGGCAACCATTTTGCCTTTATGCATTTCTTTTTCTTGGGAATGGTCTTGATCACTACCTCCTGCACAGTGTCACAAACCTCCATCCATAGTTCTTCAGGCACTCTATCAGAGCCAATCCCTTGACTCTATTTATCACTTTCACTGTATAATCGTAAGGGATTTGATTTAGGCCATGCCTGAATGATCTACTGGTTCTCCCTACTTTCTTCAACTTAAGTCTGAATTCTGCAACAAGGACCTCATGATCTGAACCACAGTCAGCTCCCAGTCTTGTTTTTGCTGACTGTATTCAGCTTCTCCATCTTTGGCTGCAAAGTTAATAATCAATCTCATTTCAGTTTGATCATCTGGTGATGGTTAATAGAGTCTTCTCTTGTGTTGTTGGAAGGTATTTGCTATGACCAGCACATTTTCTTGACAAAACTCTGTTAGCCTTTGCCCTGCTTCATTTTGTATTCCAAGGCTAAATTTGCCTGTTAAACTCCAGGTAGCTCTTGATTTTCTACTTTTGTATTCCAGTCTCCTATAATGAAGAGGACATCTTTTTGGGGTGTTAGTTCTAGAAGGTCTTGTAGGTCTTCATAGAACTGGTCAACTTCAGCTTCTTCAGCATTACTGGTCAGGGCTTAGACTTGGATTACTGTAATATTGAATGGTTTACCTTGGAAACGAACAGAGAGCATTCTGTTGTTTTGAGACTGCATCCAAATACTGCATTTTGGACTCTTTTGTTGACTATGATGGCTACTCCATTTCTTCTGAGGGATTCTTGCCCACAGCAGTAGATACAATGGTCATCTGAGTTAAATTCACCCACTCCAGTCCATTTTAGTTCACTGATTCCTAAAATGTCAATGTTCACTCTTGCCATCTCCTGTTTGACCACTTCCAATTTACCTTGATTCATGAACCTAACATTCCAGGTTCCTATGCAATATTGCTCTTTACAGCATCAGACTTTACTTCCATCTCCCATCACACGCACAGATGGGTGTTGCTTTCACTTTGGCTCTGTCTCTTCATTCTTTCTGGAGTTATTTCTCCACTCTTCCCCAGTAGCATATTGGGCACCCACCAACCTGGAGAAGTCATCTTTCATGTACTAATTTTTTGCCTTTTCATGCTGTTCATGGGACTCTCAAGGCAAGAATACTGAGGTGGTTTGCCATTCACTTCTCCCGTGGACCACGTTTTGTCAGAACTCTCCACCATGACCCGTCCATCTTGGGTGACACTACAAAGCATGGCTCATAGTTTCATTGAGCTAAACAAGGCTGTGGTCCATGTGATCAGATTGGTTAGTTTTCTGTTACTGTGGTTTTCATTCTGTCTCCCCTCTAAGGGATAAGGATAAGAGGCTTATGGAAGCTTCCTGATTGGAGAGACTGTGGTGGAAACTAGGTCTTGTTCTGATGGGCGGGGCTATACTCGATTCAGTTCAGATGCTCAGTCGTGTCCAACTCTTTGCGACCCCATGGACTGCAGCACGCCAGGCCTCCTTTTCCATCACCAACTCCCAGAGTTTACTCATACTCATGTCTACTGAGTCGGTGATGCCATCCAACCACCTCATCCTCTGTCATCCCCTTCTTCTCCTGCCTTCAATCTTTCCCAGCATCAGAGTCTTTTCAAAGGAGTCAGTTCTTTGCATCACATGGCCAAAGTATTGGAGTTTCAGCTTCAACATCATTTCTTCCAATGAATATTCAGGACTGATTTCTTTAGGATGGACTGGTTAGACACCCTGTAGTCCAAGGGACTCTCATGAGTCTTCTCCAACACCACAGTTCAAAAGCATCGATTCTTTGATGCTCAGCTTTCTTCACAGTCCAACTCTCACACCCATACATGACTACTGGGAAAATCATAGCCTTGACTAGACAGACCTTTGTTGGCAAAGTAATGTCTCTGTTTTTTAATAAGCTGTCTAGATTGGTCATAGCTTTTCTTCCAAGGAGTAAGTGTCTTTTAATTTCATGGCTGCAGTCACCATGTTCAGTGATTTTGGATCCCAAAAACTAAAGTCTGACACTGTTTCCACTGTTTCCCCATCTATTTTCCATGAAGTGATGGGACTAGATGCCATGATCTTAGTTTTCTAAATGTTGAGCTTTAGGCCAACTTTTTCACTATCATTTACTTTCATCAAGAAGCTCTTTAGTTCTTCTTAGCTTTCTGCCATAAGTGTGGTATCATCTGCATATCTGAGGTTATTGATATTTCTCCCAGCAATCTTCATTCCAGCTTGTGCTTCATCCAGCCCAGCATTTCTCATGATGTACTCTGCATATAAGTTAAATAATGAGGGTGACAATATACAGCCTTGATGTACTCCTTTTCCTATTTGGAACCAGTCTGTTGTTCCATGTCCAGTTCTAACTGTTGCTTCCTGACCTGCGTACAGATTTCTCAAGAGGCAGGTCAGGTGGTCTGGTATTCCCATCTCTTTCAGAATTTTCCAGTTTGTGGTGATCCACGTGGTCAAAGACTTTGGCATAGTCAATAAAGCCGAAGTAGATGTTTTTCTGGAACTCTCTTGTTTTTTCGATGATCCAGCGTATGTTGAAACAGTATGAAAAGGGGCCATGCTAAGTAAATCTTTAATTCAATTTTCTGTTAATGGGCAAGGCTGTGTTCCCTCCCTATTATGTGATCTGAGACCAAGCTATGGTGGAGGTAATGAAGACTAAGGCGACCTCCTTCCAAAGTTCCTGTGCATACACTGCCACAGTGAGTGCCCCCGACCCTGCAGCAGGCCACCGCAGACCCACAACACCTCTGGTGACTCCTGGACACTCACAGGCAAGTCTGGGTCTGTCTCTTGTAGGATCACTGCTCCTTTCTCTTGGGTCCTGTTGTGCACAAGGTTTTGTTTGTGCCCTCCAAGAGTCTGTTTCCCCAGTCCTGTGTAAGTTCCGGTGGCTCTATTGTAGGGTTAATGGCAACCTCCTCCAACAGGCCTTATGCCACACCCAGGTCTGCTGCACCCAGAGCCCCTGACCCTGAAGCAGGCCACTTCAGACCCGTACCTCCACAGGAGACACTCATTCAGGCAGTTCTGTCTCAGTCTCTGCAGGGTCTCCTGGTGTGCACAAGGTTATATTTGAGCCCTCTGAGTGTCTCTGGCAGGTATGGGGTTTGATTCTATAGGCAATTTTGCCCCTCCTACAGTCTTTGCTTTAGTTTATGATAAGTAAAAATATGAACAAAGGTAGTGGAGGTGATGGAATTCCAGTTGAGCTATTTCAAATCCTGAAAGATGACGCTTTGAAAGTGCTGCACTCAATATGCCAGCAAATTTGGAAAACTCAGCAGTGGCCACAGGACTGGAAAAGGTCAGTTTTCCTTCCACTCCCAAAGAAAGGCAATGCCAAAGAATGCTCAAACTACCGCACAATTGCACTCATCTCACACACTAGTAAAGTAATGCTCAAAATTCTCCAAGCCAGGCTTCAGCAGTACGTGAACTGTGAACTTCCAGATGTTCAAGCTGGTTTTAGAAAAGGCAGAGGAACCAGAAATCAAATTGCCAACATCTGCTGGATCATCAAAAAAGCAAGAGAGTTCCAGAAAAACATGTATTTCTGCTTTATTGACTATGCCAAAGCCTTTGACTATGTGGATCACAATAAACTGAGGAAAATTCTGAAAGAGATGGGAATACCAGACCACCTGACCTGCCTCTTGAGAAACCTACATGCAGGTCAAGAAGCAACAGTTAGAACTGGACATGGAACAACACACTTGTTCCAAATAGGAAAAGGAGTACGTTAAGACCATATATTGTCACCCTGCTTTTTTTTGTTGTTGTTGTTGGATAATATTACTATTTATTTATTTATTCATTTAGCAGTTCAACTTGCCTTTTTTTTTTTTACAGAGTAGAATTTCATTTATTTTTTTTTTTTACTTTACAATATTGTATTGGTTTTGCCATACATCAACATGAATCCACCACGGGTGTACACACTTATATGCAGAGTACATCATGAGAAACACTGGGCTGGAAGAAGCACAAGCTGGAATCAAGATTGCCAGGAGAAATATCAATAACTTCAGATACGCAGATGACACTACCCTTATGGCAGAAAGTGAAGAGGAACTCAAAAGCCTCTTGATGAAAGTGAAAGAGGAGAGTGAAAAGGTTGGCTTAAAGCTCAACATTCAGAAAACTAAGATCATGCAATCTGGTCTCATCACTTCATAGGAAATAGATAAGGAAACAGTGGAGACAATGTCAGACTTTATTTTTGGGGGCTCCAAAATCACTGCAGATGGTGACTACAGCCATGAAATTAAAAGACGCTTAAATCCTTGGAAGGAAAGTTATGACCAACCTAGATAGCATATTGAAAAGCAGAGATATTACTTTGCCAACAAAGGTCCATCTAGTCCGGGCTATGGTTTTTCCAGTGGTCACGTATGCATGTGAGAGCTGGACTGTGAAGAAAGCTGAGCATTGAAAAATTGAAGTTTTTGAACTGTGGTGCTGGAGAAGACTCTTGAGAGTCCCTTGGACTGCAAGGAGGTCCAACCAGTCCATCCTAAAGGAGATCAGTCCTGGGTGTTCATTGGAAGGACTGGTGCTGAAGCTGAAACTCCAATACTTTGGCCACCTCATGCAAAGAGTTGACTCATTGGAAAATACCCTGATGCTGGGAGGGATTGGGGGCAGGAGGAGAAGGGGACAACAGAGGATGAGATGGCTGGATGGTATCACCGACTCAATGGACATGAGTTTGTGTGAACTCTGGAAGTTGGTGATGCACAGGGAGGCCTGGCGTGCTGGGATTCATGGGGTCGCAAAGAGTCGGACATGACTGATAGACAGAACTGAACTGAACTGAGGTGAAAATAATGAATGTGCTATCACTGAAATGCATTAAAGTTTTGCCAAAGTTGGTTCAGAAATAAATTCATTTAAGATGTTTTAAAGTCCTCTGAATCCTTTACCAACAAATATTACTGCAAGATTGTAATTCAATTTTCTCTTTGTTAAAATGACAAACTGATTATTCAGTATTCGCTCTTCTCCTTAAAATATGGACTAAATCTTTATTTACATGTGGGTCATCTCTCCAAATTGTAGAGGTCCTATATTTTTCCCAAAATAACTATGTGCTTTGGGTTAACTTTAGCATGCCTGGTATTATTTTTAAATACAAACAAAAACTCCTCATTTCTGAAGTAATTCAAGTCCTTAAAATTATGTTACCTCCTGCTATTTTTGTCTTAGAACATTGTATTTGGCTTAATAGAGAGTAAAACTACAAACATTTGTTGTTCTCAAATACTTAATATTCTTACATGACAAACACACTGCAATTAACATTTTTTTATATCATCTTCCAAAACAGGACTCTAATTTCAGAAATACAGAACTCCTTGAACACAGGAGTTAGAGGTGCTGATCCCCACACAGTTAAAAATCTGACTATAACTTTATAGTCAGTCCTTTTCATCCAGTTCTGCATCTGCAGATTCAATGAACCACAGATGGTGTAGTACTTAGCATGCATTTTTTTAATCTGCATAAAAGTAGACATATGCAGTTTGAGCCCATGTTGTTCAAATGTCAACTGTAAAACTACTAAATACTTCTGCAACCCAAATTATGTGTCATCTCTTGGATTCCAAAGTATCAAAGGTTGATTTCTTCATGCTATACAAATTATAGTACTTACAAGCAAGAAGGATGCCAGAAACAATTAGATATGTTTGCTGTGCTCTATATTACTTTTAATCTTGGCACTATTCCTTGTTTTGAAGTCTTTGTTAAGTATATGTTTATCATTACAAGCAACAGTCAAATGGTTTTCCAGAGATGGCTGTTTCATTTTGCATTCCCACTAGCAATGCATGGGAGTCCAATTGATCCATATTCTCTAAGGTTTTTTAAAGTCATTCTATAGGTTTTACAGTAATATCTCATTGTGGCTTATACTTACATTTCCTAAATGATTAATTGAGCATCTTTTCATGTGCTTATTTGTCATCCATGTGCCATCCATTCATCTTTGGTGAAGTAGTTAATCAAATATTTGGCCATTTTTAAATGGCTTAATTTCTTATTTTCGAATTTGAGTTTTTAATATATTCTAGATAGAAGTCCTTTGTCAGATATGTGATTTGAAAATACTTTCTCCCAGTTTGTGGCTGTGAGAAAACAATGTATTTCAGAGGGCAAAAGTTTTTCATTTTGATGAGGATCAACTTATCATTTTTTTTTCTTTTAAGGATCATGCTTTTGTTGTTCTAAGAACTCTTTACCTAATCCAGAGTCACTGCAATTGTCCTCTACATTTTCTACCAGAAGTTTATGCTGAACAAGAAAAATAAAATATTTTACTTTTTAGTGTCATTTATTCATTCTCTGATGCCCTTTTTTTCATGTAGATCCAAGTTTCTGACCTACATCGTTTTCCTTCTCTCTTTAGAACTTCTTTTGATGTTTCTTGCAAGGTAATTCTCTTGGTGATAAATTATGTTTTTGTTTGAGAAAGTCTTCAGTTCTTTCATTTTGAAGAATAATTTTTCTCGATATATAATTTTAGGTTAGTGGGTTTCTTTAACTTTATAAATAGTGTATTTTTTTCTTATTTGCATGGTTTCTGATGAGAAGTCTGGTATAATTCTTATCTTTGATCCTCTATAGGTAGGGATATTTATCCCTCTCTCTGGATCCTTTTGTCTTTGGTTTTCTGCAATTTAAATATAACACGGTTAGATACAGATCTTTTTGGTATATATCTTGCTTGATGTTGTCTGAAGCTCCTGGATGTGTGGTTTTCAATTCACTTACTTTTTTTTGTTTGTTTGTTTTTTTAAGGAGAAGAGTGACAGCTTCCAAGCTCTTTGCATATCAAAGTTGAAACTGGAAGTCCCCTCTGTTAGATTAAGGGGGTTGGGGGGGTGTTTCTTTAAATAATGACTTTGTATTCTGTGTTCACCCTAAACTCACCTATTAATTCTTGGGTATTTTTGTAGATTCCTCAGTATTTTATACATAAACAATTAGGTTCTCTGCAAATAGAAATAGTTCTATTTCCTCCTTTACAATCAGTATGCTTTTTTCCTCACTTATTGCACAGGCTAGGACTAACAACATGATGTTGAGTAGAGTGATGAGACATGCTTCCTTTTTCCAGGTCTTATGGAAATGAGTTCAGTCTTTCACCATTTAATATAATGGTAGCTGTTAAGAAAGTTTCTATTTTCAGTTTTCTGAGAGAATTTATCAAGACTGGATGTTTAACTTTATCAAATGATTTTTCTGCATATATGAAGATGATTATATTATTTCCTTCTTTGTATATGTTAATATTGTAAAATTTACTGATGTTCATTATGAACCAGATTTGCATTTTCAGGATAAAACCCTTTTGGTCATGACATATTATTCTTTTTATATATTACTATATTCAGTTTGTTAATATTTTGTTGAGGACTTTTACATTTTATCCACAAGGGATATCATTCTCAAAATTTCTTCAAATGACTGGAACTTCCCTGGTGGTACAGTGGCTAAGACTTCATGCTCCCAATGCAGGGAATACAGGTTCAAGCCCTAGTCAGGGAACTAAGATCCAACATGTCCCATGGCACAGCCTAAAAAATATTTCTTCAAATGCCTTTTTAGAGATCTGTTATCACAGAAATGCTGGTATCAAAAAATGTATTAGAGATTATTCTTTCCTCTTCTATTTTGTGGAAAATATTTGTAGAATAAGAAATAGTCTAATTTCTTCTTTGTATATTTTGTAGAATTCGCCAGTGAATACATCACCAAATGGAATTTTCTATTGGAAGTATTTCCACTACAAATTCAGTTTATTTAATAGATTTAATACTATTTAGGTTATGTACTTCTTCTTGAGTGACTTTAGGTAGTTTGCATCTTTAAAGAATTGTTCCATTTCATCTAAATTGTCACCTTTATTAGCAGCACAGAGTTGTTCATAGAAAATTCTATGTTGTGCTTAGTCACTCACCTGTGTCCAACTCTTTGCAATCCCATGGACTGTAGCCCACCAGGCTCTCCTCTGTCCATAAGGATTCTCCAGGTAAGAATATTGGAGTGGGTTGCATGCCCTCCTCCAGGGGATCTTCCCAATCCAGGGATCGAACCCACATCTCCGGTATTTCAGGCAAATTCTTTACCAGCTGAGCCACATGGAGGCCAAAATCCCAGTTGACTACAGAGATTTATCAATTCTGTTGATCTCTTAAAAGAACACATTTTTGTTTCACTGATGCTTTGTGCTTCTCTGTTTCTATTTCATTGATTTCTGTTGTTTATTATGTCTTTTTTTCTGTTTATTTTTTGCTTAATTTGCTTTTCTTTTTCTAATTTCTTAAAGAGAAGGCTTAGATTATTTATTGGAGACTCTTAAAATAAGCAGATAATCCAAGACTTTTTCCTCTAAGCATTGTTTAGTTGTAGGCCACCAATTTTAATACGCTGTATTTTTATTTTCTTTCAGTGCAAAGTATTTTCTAACTTTCCTTGACAATTAACTTTTACCCTATGGGTTATTTAGAGGGTTTCTTCTTTTTTAACATTTGGGAAGTTTCCAATTTTAAAAAAGAACCAAACACAAATTCTAGAGTCAAAGAACTCAACAAATGCAGTAGAATTCACTGAAAACAGAGTAGGTCAGATGGAAGAGAGAGTAAGTGAGCTAAGGCAGGAATCAAAAAATAATTTCAGCAGAAGATGAGAAAGAACTAAGGATTTTGAAAGTAAAAAAAAAAAAAAGAAAAAAAATCCCTTCAAGAGCTATCAGACTCCATTATGAGAGCCAACATAAGAATAATAGATACACCAGAAAGAGAAGAAAAAGAAAGGGGGCAAAGGAAATAATAGCTGAGGAATTCCAATCCTGGGCAAAGACCAAGACTTACAAATCCATGAATTTAATTGAACATCCTATTATCTCTGTGCAAAAAGACATTCTCCAAGACTCATTATAAGGAAGCTATCAAAAGTCAATGATACAGAAAAAAAATCTTAAGGACTGCTATGAGGAAGTGGAGGGGGAATAACCTAAGAACAACAACAACAAAAACCACTAGACAATCATCAAATTTCTCAACAGACAGTCTACAGGCAAGGAGGGAGTAGAATGACACACAGAAAATACTGAAAGCTAAAAATGCCAGAATAGTCTATCAAGCAAAGTTATCCTTCAGATATGTAGAAGAAATCAAGGCTTTCCTAGATAAACAAAAGCTAAGGAAGTTCACTTCCATTAAACCTGCCCTACAAGAACTGTTGAAAGGAACTCTTCTATCTGAAAAAAACAAAAGTTCACAAAACTCTGAGTAAAGTGGTACACAGGATTAGGAAAATGTAACTCTATTTTAGAAAAGGTTTAAACATTTAATTATAGCATAAAAGTTAAAGGAAAAAAATCACTAATACAAACTAAAGCTACTGTATTTCAGTAATGAACTCACAGCATAAAAAGATAATTTCTGGCAGCAAAATTATAAAAGGGGAAGAACAAAAGGATAGGACCTGTATGAGTAAATGAAGATAAATTGCTATCAGTAAAAAAGGACTTTAATTTATTAGATATTTTATGCAACTTCACAATAACCACGGGGCCTCCCCAGTGGCTCAGTAGTAAAAAATCCTCCTGCAATGCAGGAGAAGCAGGAGACACAGGTTCAATCCCTGAGTGAGGAAGATCCCCTAGGGGAGGAAATAGCAACCCATTCCAATATTCTTACCAGAAGAATCCCATAGACAGAGGAGACTGGAAGTTTACAATCCACAGGGTTGCAAAGAGTCGGACATGACTGAGCAACTGAGCACTCCCAAATGCATGGTAACCACAAAATAAAAACATTTAAAAAGGGGGAAACTGAGTACACTATCATGGAAAACCACCAATTTAAAAAGGTATACAATAAGAAAGCTATACCCAATGGTACTGATGACCTTATTTGTAGGGCAGGAGTACAGACACAGATGTAGAGTATGGGCTTGGGTGGGAAGGAGTGAGTGGGACAAATTTAGAGAGTAACACTGAAATATATATACACTGCTTTTGAACTGTGGCACTGGAGAAGACTGTTGAGAGTCCCTTGGACTGCAAGGAGATCCCACCAGTCCATTCTGAAGATCAGCCCTGGGATTTCTTTGGAAGGAATGATGCTAAAGCTGAAACTCCAGTACTTTGGCCACCTCATGCGAAGAGTTGACTCATTGGAAAAGACTCTGATGCTGGGAGGGATTGGGGGCAAGAGGAGAAGGGGACAACAGAGGATGAGATGGCTGGATGGCATCACTGACTCGATGGACGTGAGTCTGAGTGAATGCTGGGAGTTGGTGATGGACAGGGAGGCCTGGCGTGCTGCGATTCATGGGGTCGCAAAGAGTCGGACACAACTGAGCAACTGATCTGATCTGATCTGATGTATAAAACAGATCGCTAGTGGGAAGCTGTTACATAACACAGGGAGCCCAACTCAGTGCTCTGTGAAGACCTATAGGGGTGGGATGGTTGGGGGGTAGCTCAAGTGGGAAGGGATATAAATAAATACTTATGGCTGATCTGTGTGTGGTACAGCACAAACCAACACAAGGTTGTAAAGCAATTATCCTCCAATTTAAAATAAAATTGAAAAGTTGTTTTTTAATTTTTAGAAAAAGCTTTACAGAGAGATTGGCCAAGATGACAGAGTAGGAAGACCTTCAGTTCACTTCCTCTCATGGGTTCACCAAAATTACAACTATTTACAGAGCAACTATTGATGACAAAGACCAGAATCGAGCAGGAAAAAAAAAATCTACAAGTAATATATAAAGAAGAAATCATGAGACATATAGGAGGGGTGAGGTCAAAGTTCCCTGCTGGGCAACCCACAAATGAGAGGTTAACTGCAATTGTAGAAGTTTTTCCCAAGAAGCAATGGTTCTGAGTCCTACATTGGGCTCCCCAGCCAAGGGGTCCTGCACCAGTAAGATTAACGCCCCAGAACATTTGCTGATGACGGCCAGCAGGCTTACTTTTGGGAGATCCAGAGGGTGGTGGAAAATAGAGACTCCATTCTTAAAGGGCAAACACAAAATCTCCCATGATCCAAGGCAGAAGTGGAAATTTGAAAGAAGCCTGGTTCAGACCCATTGGCTGATTTTAAACAGTTTTCCAGAGAGGCAAGAGGTAACTAGAGCTTATACTGGAGACAAAGACACTGTAGCAGCCATCTTCAGGAGCTCATTCTACCACATGGACATTGGTGCTGTCAAGCACCATTTTTCAACCCTCCCTCCAGTTTATTAGCACTGGGACCCAGCACAACCTACGAGTCTGTCAGCACCAGTATTGAAACACCTCAGTTCAGTTCACTCGCTCAGTCATGTCCGACTCTTTGCGACCCCATGAATCGCAGCACGCCAGGCATCCCTGTCCATCACCAACTCCTGGATTTATCCAAACTCATGTCCATCAAGTCGGTGATACTATCCAGCCATCTCATCCTGTCGTCCCCTTCCTCTCCTTCCCCCAATCCCTCCCAGCATCAGAGTCTTTTCCAATGAGTCAACTCTTCGCATGAGGTGGCCAAAGTACTGGAGTTTCAGCTTTAGCATCATTCCTTCCAAAGAAATCCCAGGGCTGATCTCCTTCAGAATGGACTGGTTGGATCTCCTTGCAGTCCAAGGGACTCTTGAGAATGTTCTCCAACACCACAGTTCAAAAGCATCAATTCTTCGGCGCTCAGCTTTCTTCACAGTCCAACTCTCACATCCATACATGACCACTGGAAAAACCATAGCCTTGACTAGATGGACCTTTGTTGGCAAAGTAATATCTCTGCTTTTCAATATGCTATCTAGGTTGGTCATAACTTTCCTTCCAAGGAGTAAGCGTCTTTTAATTTCATGGCTGCAGTCACCATCTGCAGTGATTTGGGGGCCCCCCAAAATAAAGTCTGACACTGTCCACTGTTTCCCCATCTACTTCCCATGAAGTGATGGGACCAGATGCCATGATCTTAGTTTTCTGAATGTTGAGCTTTAAGCCAGCCTTTTCACTCTCCTCTTTCACTTTCATCAAGAGGCTCTTTTGCTCATCTTCACTTTCTGCCATAAGGGTGGTGTCATCTGCATATTTGAGGTTATTGATATTTCTCCCGGCAATCTTGATTCCAGCTCATGGCCAAGCCAACTACCAAGGTGGGGACATAGCCCCACTCACCAGCAATCAGGCTGCCTTATGACACCCTGAGCCGATAGGTGACCATGACACAGCCCATACACTAGACAGGCACTAGCCCCAGGACTTCCAAGGCCCTGCAGCCAGAGATCCTAGAACCCAGCTCTGCCAGCAGGTGGACTGGCACTAGCTCTAAGACTCAGCTTCAACCACTGATGGGTGGGAACCAGCAACAGGATCTCTTGGGCACAGAGCCTACTGACCAGCAGGTGAACACCAGCCCCAGTACCAGTGCAGCACCAGAACATGCCATAGCAGGGCCTAAACCACACACCAGCAGGGCCTAAAGCACACATCAGCAGGCTGTTACCACCATCGGACTCCCTAGGTCACAGTCATACCCACCAGAAGGCCAACACCAATTCTGAGACACACTGGGCCCCTCACCCAGCTGTCCCAGGATACAGCCCCACCCACTAGTGGGCTCACAAAAGCTTTTGGACACCTTGAACTTCATAGTCAGTTGTGTAAGAAACCAGCTCCACACAACAGCAGACCACACCAGCTCTAGGACCCATAGGACCCTGCAGCCAGAGGTCTCAACACCTGACTCTACCCACCAGTGAACTAGCACTAGCCCATGATGGCCCAAGCCCTGGCCACACTAGCAAGTCACATTAGCACCAAGATACCTTAGATTTCTCAGTCAGTCAATTTGGGATCAAGCCCTGCTGCTGCTGCTGCTAAGTTGCGTCAGTCGTGTCCGACTCTGTGCGACCCCATAGACAGCAGCCCACCAGGCTCCCTCGTCCCTGGGATTCTCCAGGCAAGAACACTGGAGTGGGTTGCCATTTCCTTCTCCAAAGCCCTACCCACCAGCAATCCAGTACCAGTTTTGAGACACCTCAGAAACCACAGCCAGCCATGTCAGGAACCAGTTCCCCCACCAGCAGGCCAACAAAAGTAGTAATAACAAGTTCATCTCCAATAAGTATTAAGGGATACAAAACAGAAAGAAGTAAAATATAACATCAAAAACCATGCAGAAAGAAGACTGAAATTCAGGATTATTAAAATGTATTCGAAATTAAGAGATTCGAAACTTAAAATAATCACACACACCATTGCTATTATAAATCTCACAGTGACCAGAAGCCACAAATCTACAACAGATACACACACACAAAAAGAGAAAGGAATCCAAACATAACACTAAATGCAGTCATTAAATCACAAGGAAAAAGGACAAAAGAAGATGAAAGGAAAAAAAAGAACTATAAAAAATAATTAGTATATTGTTATTTAGTAGCTAAGTTATATCCAACTCTTTTGTGACCCCATGGACTGCAGTCCACCAGGCTTCTCTGTCCATGGGATTTCCCAGGCAAGAATACTGGAGTTGCCATTTCCTTCTTCAGGAGATCTTCCTAACTCAGGGATCAAATCCATTATCTCCTGCATTGGCAGGCAGATTCTTTACTGCTGAGCCACAAAGGGAGCCTGGTAATTAGTATATACCCATCAGTAATTACTTTAAATATAAACGGACTAAATGCTCCAACCAAAAGACAAAGAGTGGCTGAATGAATAAAAAAAGACCTGTATATATGGTACTTACAAGAGATTCACTCCAGATCTAAAGACACACATATAGAGAAAGAAGGAGGTGGAAAAAGACACTGCATGCAAATGGAAACAAAAAGCCAGGAAGAAATAGAAAATATCAACAGACAAATTATCAGTACTGAAACTGAATCAGTATTAAAAAAAAAAAAAAAATCCCAACAAAATCCAGGATCACTGGGTTTCAATGCTGAATTATATCAAACATTTAGAAAAGAGTTTAACATATATCCTCCCCAAAACATTCCCAAAAACTGCAGAGGAAGGAATGCTTCTGAACTCATTCTATGAGGCCAGTATCACCCTAATACCAAAACCAAAGATAGGACACACACAGAAAAAATTACAGGTACAAAAATTCTCAACAAAATATTAAAAACTGAATTCAACAATACATTAAAAGATCCATACACTATGATCAAGTGGGATTTGCCCCAGGGACATAAGAATGCTTCAATATCCACAAACCAAACAATATGATACACCACAATGACAAGCTGAAAAACAGAAATGATATAATCATCTCAACAGATGCAGAAAAGCTTGTGACAAAATTCAACATCTATGACAAAAAGACTCTCAACAAAGTGCGTATTAAAGGAACATATGCAAACATAAGAAAGACCATGTATAAGTCCACAGCTAACATCATATCCAAAGGTGAAAAGCTGAAAGCATTTCCTCCAATATCAAGATCAAAACAAGGATGCCCACTCTCACTGTTTTTATTCAACATGGGTATTGGAAATACCAGCCATAGCAATGAGAGAAGAAAAAGAATCTAAATTAGAAAGGAAGAATTAAAACTGTTTGCAAATGACAAGATACTATACAAACAAAATCCTAATGCCACCAAAAAACTACTAGAACTCATAAATAAATTTAAATAATTATAAATAAATAATTTATAAAATTTATAAATAAATCTGGTAAAACTGCAGGATACAAATGAACTATCAGAAAGAGAATTAAGAAAATGATCCCATTTATCATTGCATCAAAAAGTATAAAACAGGGAGGAGCCAAGATGGCGGAGGAGTAGGACGGGGAGAACACTTTCTCCCCCACAAATTCATCAAAAGAGCATTTAAACGTCGAGTAAATTCCACAAAACAACTTCTGAATGCCGGCAGAGGACATCAGGCACCCAGAAAAGCAGCCCAACTCTTCGAAAGGAGGTAGGAAAAAATATAAAAAACAAAAAAAGAGACAAAAGAGGGAGGGACGGAGTTCCGTCCCGGGAAGGGAGTCTTAAAAAGAGAGAAGTTTCCAAACACCAGGAAACCCTCTCACTGCCGAATCTGTGCCGAGCTTTGGAAGCACAGAGGGCAACATAAAAGGGAGGGGGAAAAAAAAAAAAAATAAACAATTAAAAATCGCGGATTGTGAGCCCTACGGTAACTCCCCCAGCGGAGAAGCAGCACAGACGCCAGCACACGGCATTAGCAAGCGGGGGCTGGGCAGGGAAGCGCGGCGCGGGCTGTGTCCCTTAGACTAAGAATCCGCCTGAATGTCCTGAGCGCTATCTGAGCGAAATAATTTGGGCTAGCAAACCAGACTGTGGGATATCTACCACGCGAAAAGCCAGCCCTAACCTAAGACACCGCCAGGCTCGCGCACGGAACAAAGGACTGAGCAGAGATAGCCGGCTGCAGACCTTCCCCCTCCGGTGACAGGCAGCCAGAGCTGGAAGGGGGCAATCGCAGCCCCAGAGAGACACTATCTATAAAACTGTAAGCAGGCTTCTTTGCTAACTAAAACTTCTTGGGGGTCTGGACGGTCAACATCTGCCTGAGAAGGTGCGCCGGTTTTACACCCAGATAACCGAGTGGCGGGGAGGCGATAAGTCGCAGCATTGGCGCCCGCCAAACACATCACCTGAGCTGCTCGGATCTGGGAAGAGCACAAAACGCAGGCCCAACCGAGTCTGCGCCTCTGAGGACTACCCGAGTGCCGGAACCTGAGCGGCTTGGACCTGGGAGCTCAGCCCAGGGCCGGCCTCTGATTGTTCCCGGCGGAACAACCTAGAGCCCGAGCAGTGTGGGCACGGAGGCTACACGCGCCGTGAGCGGGGGCAGACCCAGTGTGGCTGAGGCACTGCGAGCGCACGCCAGTGTTATCTGTTTGCAGCATCCCTCCCTCCCTCCCCACAGCGCGGCTGAACAAGTGAGCCTAAATTTAAAAAAAAAAAAAAAATAGTGTCCTCAACCATCCCCTTTGTGTCAGGGCGGGAACCAGACACTGAAGAGACCAGCAAACAGAAGAAGCTGTAACAGAGGGAAACGCCTTGGAAGCTACAGGCCATAGATTAAAACCCTGTGGTTACTACGGATTACATAGGAAGGGGCCTATAGATCTTGAGAAATATAAGTCGGACTAAGGAACTGCCAAAAATGAACTGAACCCACAATACTCACAACAAAACCAGAGAAAGACCTAGATATATTTTTACTATTTTTACGATCAATCTTTCTTTCTTTTTTTTTTTTAATTAAAAAAAGGAAAAAAATTTTTAAGTCCTCTATTGTCCTTTAATTTTCACTTTTATAACTATTACTTTGCAAAAAAAAAAAAAAAGACCCTATTTTTTTTTTCTTCTTCAGCAAACTTCATATATATATTTTATAATTTTTTGACCGTGTTTTTTTTTCTTTTTTCTTTTTCTTCTTTTCTTTAACATTGTATTTTTGAAATTCCAAACTGTACTCTAGATTTTTAATTTTAGCCTTTTGATATATGCTATCAATTTTGTACCTATAGTTTTTTTCATAATTTCTGTGACTTTTTTTTTTCTCTGTTTCTTTCTCTTCTTCTTTTATATAACATCATATATCTGCAATTCCAAACTCTACTCAAGATTTTTAATTTATGCTTTTTGGTATTTGATATCAATTTTGTACCTGTATTTTCTTTATAATTTTTGCGACATTGTTTTTGTTGGTTTGTTTGTTTTCTCTCTTTATTTTTCTTCTTCTTTTTTTTTTTTTTTAACGTTGTATTTTTGAAATTCCAAACTCTACTCTAGATTTTTAATTTTTGCTTTTTGGTATTAGTTATCAATTTTGTACCTGTAGTTTCTTTATTACTTTCACGACCTTGTTTTTCTTTGTTCGTTTTTTCTCTCTTTCTTTTCCTTCTTCTTTTCATTAACATCGCATTTTTGAAATTCCAAACTCTACTCTAGATTTCTAATTTTTGTTTTTATGTATTTGTTACCAATTTTGTACCTTTAAGAACCCAATCTTCAGGACCCATTTTTCACTAGTGTACGAGATTACTGGCTTGACTGCTCTCTCTCCCTTTGGACTCTCCATTTTCTCCACCAGGTCACCTGTATCTCCTCCCTAACCCCTCTCTACTCTACCCAACTCTGTGAATTTCTGTGTGTTCCAGACGGTGGAGAACACTTAAGGAACTGATTACTGGCTGGATCTGTCTCCCTCCTTTTCATTTCGCCCTTTTATCCTTCTGGCCACCTCTGTCTCCTGCCTCCTTCTTCTCTTCCCTGTATAACTCCATGAACATCTCTGAGTGGTCCAGTTGTGGAGTGCACATAAGGAAGTGACTACTGGATAGCCCACTCTCTCCACTATTGATTCCACCTCATCTCATTTGGGTCACCTCTAACTCCCTCCTCCCACTTCTCTTCTCCATGTAACGCTGTGAACCTCTCTGAGTGACCCTCACAGTAGAGAAACTTTTCATCTTTAACGTAGATGTTTTATCAGTGGTGCTGTATAGAAGGAGAAGTTCTGAAACTACTGTAAAATTAAGACCGATAACTGGAAGTAGGAGGCTTAAGTCCAAACCCTGACTCCAGGGAACTCCTGACTCCAAGGAACATTAATTGACAGGAGCTCATCAAACGCCTCCATACCGACACTGAAACCAAGCACCACACAAGGGCCAACAAGTTCCAGGGAAAGACATAACAAGCAAATTCTCCAGCAACAAAGGAACACAGCCCTGAGCTTCAAGATACAGGCTGCCCAAAGTCACCCCAAAACCATAGACATCTCATAACTCATTACTGGACATTTCATTACACTCCAGAGAGAAGAAATACAGTTCCATCCACCAGAATATCGACACAAGCTTCCCTAACCAGGAAACCTTGACAAGCCACCTGTACAAACCCACACACAGCGAGGAAACACCACAATAAAGAGAACTCCACAAACTGCCAGAATACAGAAAGGACACCCCAAACTCAGCAATTTAAACAAGATGAAGAGACAGAGGAATAGCCAGCAGATAAAGGAACAGGATAAATGCCCACCAAACCAAACAAAAGAGGAAGAGATAGGGAATCTACCTGATAAAGAATTCCGAATAATGATAGTGAAATTGATCCAAAATCTTGAAATTAAAATGGAATCACAGATAAATAGCCTGGAGGCAAGGATTGAGAAGATGCAAGAAAGGTTTAACAAGGACTTAGAAGAAATAAAAAAGAGTCAATATATAATGAATAATGCAATAAGTGAAATTAAAAACACTCTGGAGGCAACAAATAGTAGAATAACAGAGGCAGAAGATAGGATTAGTGAATTAGAAGAGAGAATGGTAGAAATAAATGAATCAGAGAGGATAAAAGAAAAACGAATTAAAAGAAATGAGGACAATCTCAGAGACCTCCAGGACAATATTAAACGCTACAACATTCGAATCATAGGGGTCCCAGAAGAAGAAGACAAAAAGAAAGACCATGAGAAAATACTTGAGGAGATAATAGTTGAAAACTTCCCTAAAATGGGGAAGGAAATAATCACCCAAGTCCAAGAAACCCAGAGAGTCCCAAACAGGATAAACCCAAGGCGAAACACCCCAAGACACATAGTAATCAAATTAACAAAGATCAAACACAAAGAACAAATATTAAAAGCAGCAAGGGAAAAACAACAAATAACACACAAGGGAATTCCCATAAGGATAACAGCTGATCTTTCAATAGAAACTCTTCAAGCCAGGAGGGAATGGCAAGACATACTTAAAATGATGAAAGAAAATAACCTACAGCCCAGATTATTGTACCCAGCAAGGATCTCATTCAAGTATGAAGGAGAAATCAAAAGCTTTTCAGACAAGCAAAAGCTGAGAGAATTCTGCACCACCAAACCAGCTCTCCAACAAATACTAAAGGATATTCTCTAGACAGGAAACACAAAAATTGTGTATAAATTCGAACCCAAAACAATAAAGTAAATGGCAACGGGGTCATACTTATCAGTAATTACCTTAAACGTAAATGGGTTGAATGCCCCAACCAAAAGACAAAGACTGGCTGAATGGATACAAAAACAAGACTCCTGCATATGTTGTCTACAAGAGACCCACCTCAAAACAGGGGACACATACAGACTGAAAGTGAAGGGCTGGAAAAAGATTTTCCATGCAAATAGGGACCAAAAGAAAGCAGGAGTAGCAATACTCATATCAGATAAAATAGACTTTAAAACAAAGACTGTGAAAAGAGACAAAGATGGTCACTACATAATGATCAAAGGATCAATCCAAGAAGAAGATATAACAATTATAAATATATATGCACCCAACACGGGAGCACCGCAGTATGTAAGACAAATGGTAACAAGTATGAAAGAAGAAATTAACAATAACACAATAATAGTGGGAGACTTTAATACCCCACTCACACCTATGGATAGATCAACTAAACAGAAAATTAACAAGGAAACACAAACTTTAAATGATACAATAGACCAGTTAGACCTAATTGATATCTATAGGACATTTCATCCCAAAACAATGAATTTCACCTTCTTCTCAAGTGCACATGGAACCTTCTCCAGGATAGATCACATCCTGGGCCATAAAGCTAGCCTTGGTAAATTCAAAAAAATAGAAATCATTCCAAGCATCTTTTCTGACCACAATGCAGTAAGATTAGATCTCAATTACAGGAGAAAAACTATTAAAAAATCCAACATATGGAGGCTGAACAACACGCTGCTGAATAACCAACAAATCACAGAAGAAATCAAAAAAGAAATCAAAATGTGCATAGAAACGAATGAAAATGAAAACACAACAACCCAAAACCTGTGGGACACGGTAAAAGCAGTCCTAAGGGGAAAGTTCATAGCAATACAGGCACACCTCAAGAAACAAGAAAAAAGTCAAATAAATAACCTAACTCTACACCTAAAGCAACTAGAAAAGGAAGAAATGAAGAACCCCAGGGTTAGTAGAAGGAAAGAAATCTTAAAAATTAGAGCAGAAATAAATGCAAAAGAAACAAAAGAGACCATAGCAAAAATCAACAAAACCAAAAGCTGGTTCTTTGAAAGGATAAATAAAATTGACAAACCATTAGCCAGACTCATCAAGAAACAAAGGGAGAAAAATCAAATCAATAAAATTAGAAATGAAAATGGAGAGATCACAACAGACAACACAGAAATACAAAGGATCATAAGAGACTACTATCAACAATTATATGCCAATAAAATGGACAACGAGGAAGAAATGGACAAATTCTTAGAAAAGTACAACTTTCCAAAACTCGACCAGGAAGAAATAGAAAATCTTAACAGACCCATCACAAGCACGGAAATTGAAACTGTAATCAAAAATCTTCCAGCAAACAAAAGCCCAGGTCCAGACGGCTTCACACCTGAATTCTACCAAAAATTTAGAGAAGAGCTAACACCTATCCTGCTCAAACTCTTCCAGAAAATTGCAGAGGATGGTAAACTTCCAAACTCATTCTATGAGGCCACCATCACCCTAATACCAAAACCTGACAAAGATCCCACAAAAAAAGAAAACTACAGGCCAATATCACTGATGAACATAGATGCAAAAATCCTTAACAAAATTCTAGCAATCAGAATCCAACAACACATTAAAAAGATCATACACCATGACCAAGTGGGCTTTATCCCAGGGATGCAAGGATTCTTCAATATCCGCAAATCAATCAATGTAATACACCACATTAACAAATTGAAAAATAAAAACCATATAATTATCTCAATAGATGCAGAGAAAGCCTTTGACAAAATTCAACATCCATTTATGATCAAAACTCTCCAGAAAGCAGGAATAGAAGGAACATACCTCAACATAATCAAAGCTATATATGACAAACCCACAGCAAACATTATCCTCAATGGTGAAAAATTGAAAGCATTTCCTCTAAAGTCAGGAACAAGACAAGGGTGCCCACTTTCACCATTACTATTCAACATAGTTTTGGAAGTTTTGGCCACAGCAATCAGAGCAGAAAAAGAAATAAAAGGAATCCAAATTGGAAAAGAAGAAGTAAAGCTCTCACTGTTTGCAGATGACATGATCCTCTACATAGAAAACCCTAAAGACTCCACCAGAAAATTACTAGAACTAATCAATGACTATAGTAAAGTTGCAGGATATAAAATCAACACACAGAAATCCCTTGCATTCCTATACACTAATAATGAGAAAACAGAAAGAGAAATTAAGGAAACAATTCCATTCACCATTGCAACGGAAAGAATAAAATACTTAGGAATATATCTACCTAAAGAATCTAAAGACCTATATATAGAAAACTATAAAACACTGGTGAAAGAAATTAAAGAGGACACTAACAGATGGAGAAATATACCATGTTCATGGATTGGAAGAATCAATATAGTGAAAATGAGTATACTACCCAAAGCAATCTATAGATTCAATGCAATCCCTATCAAGCTACCAACAGCATTCTTCACAGAACTAGAACAAATAATTTCACAATTTGTATGGAAAAACAAAAAACCTCGAATAGCCAAAGCGATCTTGAGAAAGAAGAATGGAACTGGAGGAATCAACCTACCTGACTTCAGGCTCTACTACAAAGCCACAGTTATCAAGACAGTATGGTACTGGCACAAAGACAGAAATATAGATCAATGGAACAAAATAGAAAGCCCAGAGATAAACCCACGCACATATGGACACCTTATCTTCGACAAAGGAGGCAAGAATATACAATGGATTAAAGACAATCTCTTTAACAAGTGGTGCTGGGAACTCTGGTCAACCACTTGTAAAAGAATGAAACTAGAACACTTTCTAACACCATACACAAAAATAAACTCAAAATGGATTAAAGATCTAAACGTAAGACCAGAAACTATAAAACTCCTAGAGGAGAACATAGGCAAAACACTCTCTGACATACATCACAGCAGGATCCTCTATGACCCACCGCCCAGAATATTGGAAATAAAAGCAAAAATAAACAAATGGGACCTAATTAACCTTAAAAGCTTCTGCACATCAAAGGAAACTATTAGCAAGGTGAAAAGACAGCCTTCAGAATGGGAGAAGATAATAGCAAATGAAGCAACTGACAAACAACTAATCTCGAGAATATACAAGCAACTCCTACAGCTCAACTCCAGAAAAATAAATGACCCAATCAAAAAATGGGCCAAAGAACTAAATAGACATTTCTCCAAAGAAGACATACAGATGGCTAACAAACACATGAAAAGATGCTCAACATCACTCATTATCAGAGAAATGCAAATCAAAACCACTATGAGGTACCATTTCACACCAGTCAGAATGGCTGCGATCCAAAAGTCTACAAGTAATAAATGCTGGAGAGGGTGTGGAGAAAAGGGAACCCTCTTACACTGTTGGTGGGAATGCAAACTAGTCCAGCCACTATGGAGAACAGTGTGGAGATTCCTTAAAAAACTGGAAATAGACATGCCTTATGATCCAGCAATCCCACTGCTGGGCATACACACTGAGAAAACCAGAAGGGAAGGAGACACGTGTACCCCAATGTTCATCGCAGCACTGTTTATAATAGCCAGGACATGGAAGCAACCTAGATGTCCATCAGCAGATGAATGGATAAGAAAGCTGTGGTACATATACACAATGGAGTATTATTCAGCCATTAAAAAGAATACATTTGAATCAGTTCTAATGAGGTGGATGAAACTGGAGCCTATTATACAGAGTGAAGTAAGCCAGAAAGAAAAACACCAATACAGTATACTAACGCATATATATGGAATTTAGAAAGATGGTAACAATAACCCTGTGTACGAGACAGCAAAAGAGACACTGATGTATAGAAGTCTTATGGACTCTGTGGGAGAGGGAGAGGGTGGGAAGATTTGGGAGAATGGCATTGAAACATGTAAAATATCATGTATGAAATGAGTTGCCAGTCCAGGTTCGATGCACGATACTGGATGCTTGGGGCTGGTGCACTGGGACGACCCAGAGGGATGGAATGGGGAGGGAGGAGGGAGGAGGGTTCAGGATGGGGAACACATGTAAACCTGTGGCGGATTCATTTTGATATTTGGCAAATCTAATACAGTTATGTAAAGTTTAAAAATAAAATAAAATTAAAAAAAAAAAAAAAAAAAAGAATGAGAGCAGAAAAAAAAAAAAAAAAAAGAAAGCTGTGGTACATATACACAATGGAGTACTACTCAGCCATTAAAAAGAATACATTTGAATCAGTTCTAATGAGGTGGATGAAACTGGAGCCTATTATACAGAGTGAAGTAAGCCAGAAAGAAAAACACCAATACAGTATACTAACGCATATATATGGAATTTAGAAAGATGGTAACAATAACCCTGTGTACGAGACAGCAAAAGAGACACTGATGTATAGAACAGTCTTATGGACTCTGTGGGAGAGGGAGAGGGTGGGAAGATTTGGGAGAATGGCATTGAAACATGTAAAATATCATGTATGAAATGAGATGCCAGTCCAGGTTCGATGCACGATACTGGATGCTTGGGGCTGGTGCACTGGGACGACCCAGAGGGATGGAATGGGGAGGGAGGAGGGAGGAGGGTTCAGGATGGGGAACACATGTATACCTGTGGCGGATTCATTTTGATATTTGGCAAATCTAATACAGTTATGTAAAGTTTAAAAATAAAATAAAATTAAAAAAAAAAAAACAAAAAAAAAAACAAAAAGTATAAAACAACTAGGAATAACTAAGGAAGTAAAGAATTGAACTCAGAAAAGTACAAGATGTTGATGAAATAAATGAAGACAATACAAACAGATGGAAGGATACACAGTGTTCATGGACTGGAACATTAAAATACTGCTAAGATGACAATATTACATAAGCCATCTATAGATTCAATGTAATTCCTATCAAAATATCAATGGCATTTTTCATATATCTAGAACAAATAACATAAAAATTTTCATGGAAACACAAAAGAGACTGAAGAGCCAAAACAATCTTGAGAAAGAAGAAAAGAGCAGGAGGAATAAAGTTTCCTGATTTTAGACTATACTACAAAGCAACAGTAATCAAAACAATATGGTACTGGGACAGAAACAAATATATAGATCAATGGATCAGAATAGAGAGCCAAGAAATAATCCCACACATAAATATCCAAAGAAAAGGAAAACACTCTTTTGAAAAGATACATGCACCCCAATGTTCATAACGGCATTATTTATAATAGCCAAGATATGGAAGCAACCTAAGTATCCCTAAGTATCCATCAACATATGAATGGATAAAAAATGTATGCTATACACACACACACACACACACACTGGTATAACTCTTCTATGTAGTGTATATATATATATATATATATATATATATATATACACACACACACACACACACACACACACACACACACACACAATGGTATACTCTTCAGCCACAAAAAAGAAGGAAATCTTGCCATTTGCAACAAAGGCATTTATGTAAGGGTATTATGTAAGTGAGCTAAGTCATATAGAGAAAGACAAATCCTGTGTATTTTCACTTACATGTGGACTCTACCAAACAAATTAACATAACACAACAGAAACAGACTAATCCTAAATGCAAACAAATTGAACTCATCAATAAAAAGTCACAGAGTGGCCGGATGAATTAAAAAAACAAGACCCAACAATAACGCTGACTCAAGACACTCATTTCAGCTATAAAGACACACACAGGATCCAAGTGAATGAGGTACAAGATGATACTTCAAGCAAATGATAACCAAAAGAAAATGGGTGTAGCCATACTTAGGACAGA
Organism: Bubalus bubalis; assembly: GCF_019923935.1. Lineage (NCBI taxonomy): Eukaryota > Metazoa > Chordata > Mammalia > Artiodactyla > Bovidae > Bubalus > Bubalus bubalis. The sequence goes on along the minus strand of NC_059161.1, from coordinate 99,324,191 downwards.
CTGATCTCAAGCCAAAAATGATAACAAGAGATAAAAATAAATATATATGATGATATAATGATAAAGCTGTCACTGTATCAAGAAGATATAGCAATCATATATTTACAACACCCAAGGACTTAGGGAAGAAACAGAGAATAGGGTACCCTAACAAAATTAGGGTACTTCAGTTCAGTTCAGTTGCTCAGTCGTGTCTGACTCTCCGCGACCCCATGAATTGCTGCACGCCAGGCCTCCCTGTCTACAGCCAACTCCCGGAGTTTACCCAAACTCATGTCCATCGAGTTGGTGATACCATCCAGCCATCTCATTCTCTGTCATCCCCTTCTCCTCCTGCCCCCAATCCCTCCCAGCATCAGAGTCTTTTCCAATGAGTCAACTCTTTCATGAGGTGGCCAAAGTATTGGAGTTTCAGCTTCAACATCAGACCGTCCAATGAACACCCAGGACTGATCTCCTTTAAGATGTACTGCCTGGATCTCCTTGCAGTCCAAGGGACTCTCAAGAGTCTTCTCCAACACCACAGTTCAAAACCATCAATTCTTCAGCACTCAGCTTTCTTCACAGTCCAACTTTCACATCCATACATGACCACTGGAAAAACCATAGCCTTGACTAGACGGACCTTTGTTGGCAAAGTAATATCTCTGCTTTTCAATATGCTATCTAGGTTGGTCATAACTTTCCTTCCAAGGAGTAAGCATCTTTTAATTTCATGGCTGCAATCACCATCTGCAGTGATTTTGGAGCCAAAAAAAAAATAAAGTCTGACACTGTCCCCACTGTTTCTCCATCTATTTGCCATGAAGTGATGGGACCAGATGCCATGATCTTAGTTTTCTGAATGTTGAGCTTTAAGCCAACTTTTTCACTCTCCTCTTTCACTTTCATCAAGAGGCTTTTTAGTTCCTCTTCACTTTTTGCACTAAGAACAATAAACATATCAGCCACATAGAAAACAAGAAAACGACGAAACTGAACAACACTTTAGAACAAATGAAATTAACAAACATATATAGAACACTCCATTCTACATCAGTAGAATACATACTGTTACTGTTCTCAAGTATACACAGAATATTCTCCAGGACAGGTCATATCATGGGCCACAAAAAACATCTTAGCAAATTTAAGAATGCTGAAATAATACCAGCACTCTTCTCTGACCACAATGGTATGATATCAGAAATCAACAACAAAAAGAAAGTAGAGCTACAAATCTTTGGGAACTAAACAACACACTTCCAAATGAGCACTATATCAAGGAAATCAAAAGGTTAATTAATAACTATCTCAAAAAAATTAACGTGAAAATAACCAACATACCATATATTATAAGATGCAGGAAAAGCATTTCCAGGAGGAAAGCTTATATCAACAAATGCATACAGTAAGAGATGAGAAAGATCTCAAATAAATTACCTAGGTTTACACCTCAAGTAACTAAGAAAAAAGGAACAAATTAAGCCCAAAGTTAGCAAAAGGAAGGAAATAATAAAAAATCAGAGCAGAAATAAATACAATAGAAACCAGAAAAACAATCCAAAAAAATCAATGAAACTAAAAGGTGGTTCTTTGAAAAGATAAAAAAAATTAACAAATGTTTTGCTAACTAAGAAAAAAGAGAGATGACTCAAACAATTAAAATTAGAAATGAAAGGGGAGATATTACAACTAATACTACAGAAATACACAGAACTGGAAAAAACTACTATGAAGAATTCTATGCCAACAAATTTACATAACGTAAATGAAATTATTACATTTCTAGAAACACACAATATGTCAAGATTAAATCAGGAATAAATAGAAAATCTGAACAAATCAGTAATGAGTCAAGAAGTTGAGCCAGTCATCAAAAATCTCTCCATGCATAAAACTCCAAGACCACATAGCTTTAAAGGTGAATTCTACCAACCATTTAAGAATAATTAAGACCTATTCTCCCCTAACTCTCCAAAATATCAAGGAACAGAGAACACTTTCAAACTCATTCTATGAAGTCAGCCTTATACCAAAACCACAAGAAAAGAAAAATATTGACCAATAGTGCTGATAAATATGGTAGTTTACTCACTAAGTCATTTCCAACTCTGTGACTCCTCATGGACTGTAGCCCACAGGCTCCTCTATCCACGGGATTTTCCAGGCAAGAATATTGGAATAGAATGCATTTGCTTCTCCAGAAGATCTTCCCAACCTAGGAAGTAAACCCAGGTCTCCTGCATTGGAGGCAGACTACTGCACTGCAGGTGGATTCTTTACCAACTGAGCTATGAGGGAAGTCAGTCCTGATAAATATAGGTATAAAAACTCTCCACAAGATAATAGCAAGCCAAATTCAAGGATTCATAAAAAAAATTATATACCATGACCAAGAGGGATTTATCACTAAGATGCAAGGACAAGTTAATGTACGCAAAATCAATAAATATAATTCATCATATCAACAAAATGAAAAATAAAAATCACATGATCATCTCAAAAAACAATGAACAAAATATAAAAGCCTTTCATGATTAAAAAAGTCCTTAACAGACTAGGTATAAAAGGAACATATATCAACATAACAAAACCCATATCTGACAAACCCATGGATAACATTACACTCAACGGAGAAAAACTGACAGTATTCCTCTAAGAGCAAGAATAAGACAAGGATGTTCACTCTCATCACTCCTATTCAATATAGTACTGAAAGTCCCAGCTAGAGAATCAGGCATGACAAAGAAATAAAAGGCATCCAAATAAAAAAGGGAGAATTAAAATGGTTGCCATTTGCTGATTACATGATCTTATATAAAGAAAATGCCAAAAAGCCAGTCAAAAAACTGTTAGGATTAATCAGTTTCAGTAGAGTGGCAGGATGTAAAAGAAACATAAAGAATTTGGTAGCATTCCTTTACACTACTGATGAAGTATCAGAAAAAGAAAGAAAGAAGACTATTCCATTCACAATAGTATTACAAACAACAGAATGCTGCTGCTGCTGCTAAGTCGCTTCAGTCGTGTCCGACTCTATGCGACCCCATAGACGGCAGCCCACCAGGCTCCCCCGTCCCTGGGATTCTCCAGGCAAGAACACTGGAGTGGGTTGCCATTTCCTTCTCCAATGCATGAAAGTAAAAAGTGAAAGTGAAGTTGCGCAGTTGTGTCTGACACTTAGCGACCCCATGGACTGCATCCTACCAGGCTCCTCCATCCATGGATTCTCCAGGCAAGAGTACTGGAGTGGGGTGCCATTGCCTTCTCCAAAAATAATAGAATACATAGGAACAAATTTAACGAAGGAAGTGAAAGACGTGTACGGTGAAAACTATGAGACTTGGATGAAAGAAGCCAAAAACAAATGTACAGACACTCTGTGTTCATGGATCATATGAATTAAATACTGTTAAAATGGCTATATTACCCAAAGCATCTACAGATTCAATGCAATCCTCATCAAAATACTAAAGGCATCCTTTACACAGATAGAAGAAACAATCCTGCAATGTGCATGTAATCACAAAAGACCTTGAATAGCCAAAGAAATTCTGAGGAAAAAGAACAAAGCTGGAGACACCACACTTCCTGATTTGAAATTATACTTTAAATCCATAGTAATACAAATAATATGGTACCAGCCCAAAAATAGATACAAAGACCAATGGAATAGATTAAAATGTCCAGTATTAAACTCTGGAATTTTATGTGCTGTGCTTAGTCACTCTGATGTGTCCAACTCTTTGTGACCCCATGGATTGTAGCCCACCAGGCTCCTCTGTCCACGAGGATTCTCCAAGCAAGAATACTGAAGCGGGATGCCATGCCCTCCTCTAGGGGATCTTCCCAACCCAGGGATTAAACCCAGGTCTCCTGCACTGCAGGTGGATTCTTTACTGTCTGAGCCACCATTATATGGTCAATTAATATTCAAGAGGAGAACCAAGAACACTCAATGGGTAAAAGACAGTCTCTTCAACAAATGGTACTGGGAAAACTGGAGAAACATATGCAGAACAATGAAATTGAACCCATGTCTCACACCCCTCAGCAAAACTAACTCAAAATGGATCCAGACTTAAACATAAGACTGATACCATAAAACTCCCAGAAGAAACTGCAGAGAAGCAGCTCACCAATACTGGTTTTGGCAATGACTTTTCTGTACACGATGCCAAAAGCACAAACACCAAAAGCAAAAACTACATCAAACTCAAAACCTCCTTTATGGCAAAGAAATAATTAACAAAATGAAAAACAGCCAAGAGAATGGGAGAAAACTTCTGCAAACCATATACTGGATGAGGGGTTAATATCTAAAATACATAAAGGAAGTATATAATAACCTAACAATAATAAATGTGACTAGAAAAATGGACAGAAGAACTAAATAGATATTTTCCAAAGAGGACATCAAAATAGCCAACAGGCACATGAGAAGATATCAAAATCACTAATCATCAGGGACATGCAAATAAAAACCACAATGAGATTATCACCTCACACCTGCTAGAATGGCTATTATCAAGAAGACAAGAGACAACAGATTCCAGTAAGGATGTGGTGAAAATGGAAAACTTTCACATTCACTGGCAAAGCAGTCCAACCATTATGGAAAACAATGTGAAGTTTCCTGAAAAAATTAGAAAAAGATCTATAAAATTATTCAGCAATCTACTTTTGGATATATATCCAAAGGAAATGAAAACAGGAGTTCAATGAGATATATGCACTCCCATGTTTACTTCAGCGTTATTCACAATAGCCAAGATACGGAAACGACTTAAATGCTCATCAACGAATGAATGGATAAAAATGATGTGGTGTATATACACAACAAATATTATTCAACCATAAGAAAGGAAGATATCCTGCCATTTGTGACAATATGGATGGACTGTGAGCACCCAGATTATGCAAGGTAAGTCAGACAGAGAATGATAAGTACTATATGATATTATTATATACAGAACCTAAAAGTGTCAAACCTGCAAAAAGAAAAAAAAGAGTAAAACAGTGGTTATCAGGGGATGGGGATTGAGGATAAGATTGATAGTACTGAAGGGTACAAACTTATACTGGGCGCTAAAAAAGTCATAGAGATCTAATGCATAATATATTGAATATAGGTAATAATAGTGTACTTTAAAGTTTACTTGTCTGCATGCCTTTTATCTTTCCTTCCACAATACACTGTCTAGGACCTCCAGTATGTTCAGCAGAAATGGTAAAGGAGGACGTTCTTTTTAAAAAAAAATTATTTTATTGAAGTATAGCTGATTTACAATGTTAATTTCTGCTACATGGCAAAGTTTAAATTATATACATATATACATTCTTTTTTATATTCACTTTCACAGGATATTGATATGGCATGAGTCCCTGTGTTATACAGTAGGACCTTGCTGTATATCCATTCTATATATAACAGTTTGTTTGCATCTGCTAACCCCAAACTCCCAATCCACCCTTCCCCATCCCTGATCCCTCTTGGCAACCACTCTATGCGTTTGTTTCTGTTTGGTAGAGAAATTCATTTGTGTCATATTTTATATTTCACATAGAAGACATAGCATTTGGCATCTGTCTTTTTCTTTCTAACTTAACTCACTTAGTATGATAATCTCTAGGTCCATTATTTCATTGTTTTTTATGGCTGAGGAGTATTCCACTATATATATGAATCACATCCTTTTTTTTTATTTTATTTAACTTTACAATTTTGCATTGGTTTTGCCATATATCAAAATGAATCTGCCACAGGTATACATGTGTTCCCCATCCTGAACCCTCCTCCCTCCTCCCTCCCCATACCATCCCTCTGGGTCATCCCAGTGCACCAGCCCCAAGCATCCAGTATCGTGCATCAAACCTGGACTGGCAACTCATTTCATATATGATATTATACATATTTCAATGCCATTCTCCCAAATCATCCCACCCTCTCCCTCTCCCACAGAATCCAAAAGACTGTTCTATACATCAGTGTCTCTCTTGCTGTCTCGTATACAGGGTTATTGTTACCATCCTTCTAAATTCCATATATATGCATTAGTATACTCTATTGGTGTTTTTCTTTCAGGCTTACTTCACTCTGTGTAATAGGCTCCAGTTTCATCCACCTCATTAGAAGTGATTCAAATGTATTCTTTTTAATGGCTGAGTAATACTCCATTGTGTATATGTACCACAGCTTTCTTATCCATTCATCTGCTGATGGACATCTAGGTTGCTTCCATGTCCTGGCTATTATAAACAGTGCTGCGATGAACATTGGGGTACATGTGTCTCTTTCAACCCTGGTTTCCTCAGTGGAATCACATCTTCTTTATCCATTCACCGAAAGATGGACATTTAGATTGTTTCCACAACTTGTAATTGTGAACAGTGCCCCTTTGAACATACGGATGCATGTATCTTTTTGAATTACAGTTTTGCCTGAATATGTGCCCAGGAGTGGGATTGCTGCATCATATGGCAACTCTATTTTTAGTTTTTTGAGGACCTCAATAAAGTTTCGGAGAAGGCAATGGCACCCCACTCCAGTACTCTTGCCTGGAAAATCCCATGGATGGAGGAGCCTGGTAGGCTACAGTCCATGGGGTCGCTGAGAGTCGGACACGACTGAGCGACTTCACTTTCACTTTTCACTTTCATGCATTGGAGAAGGAAATGGCAACCCACTCCAGTGTTCTTGCCTGGAGAATGCCAGGGACAAGGGAGCCTGGTGGGCTGCCATCTATGGGGTCGCATAGAGTCGGACATGACTGAAGCGACTTAGCAGCAGCAGCAGCAATGAAGTTTTCCATGGTGGATACACCAATTTACATTAGGGAAGGCACTCTTGCCTTGTTCCCAATCTTAGAAGAAAAACATTCATTTTTTTCACCATTAAGAATGATGTTAGCTATAGGCTTTTAAAAGTTCTCCTTTGTTAGTTTAGGTAAGTTCTCTGCTATTCTTACTTTTAAGAGTTTCTAATCACAAACAAAATTTTTGCTGAATGTTGTCAAATGCTTCTGAGGCATCAATCTAAGGGATCGTGTAGCTTTCTTTAGACTATTGATATAATAAATCACATTGACATTGACTAGTTTTGTTTTTTTTTTTACTGTTGAATGAGTCTTGTACTCCCAAGATGGACCTAATCTTGATCATGGTTTTCTGTAGTCATGGATTTGAGATGCTAATATTTTGTCAATGTGTTTTCTGTCTATGTTCTTAAGTTATAATTATCACTGATAAAGAGGGACATATTATGATTAATTTTCTATTACTACTGAAACAACACAAATTTAGTGACAATAAAAATGTATTATTTTATAATTTTACAGGTTGGAAAACCTATCTAGGTTCATTTGACTAAAATTGAGGTGTCAACAGGGCTGTTCTTCTCTCTAGAGTCCCTTGGAGAGGGAAAATCCATTTGCTGCTTATTCAGGTTGTTGGCAGAATTTAGCTCCTTGTGGTTATTAAGACTGAGGTCACCTATCTCCTTGTTGTCTATTGACTAAAGGCCATCCTCATCTTCTAGAGGCCACCAGCATTTCTTGGCTTATAGGCCCGGTTTCTTCATTTTCAAAAGCAGCAACAGTGGGTTGAGTCTTTCTCACGCTTTAAGTATTTCCAGCCTTTTCTCCACTGATGCAGCTCTCTGACTACAACTAGGAAATGTTTTCTGTTTTTAAGGACTCATGATTAGATTGGGCCCACTGAGATAACCCAGGATAATCTCATCAATGGAGAATTCATAACCTCAATTACATCTGCAAAGACCTTTTTACTATGTATGACAATATACTTACTGCTTCCAAGAGTCAGGGCATGGCTTTCTTTGGGAGGCCATTAGCCTGTTGTAAAAAAGGCAGATTCTCCGAGGAGACATCCTAATCCTATACATGTCTGCTCTTAACAACAGAACTTCAAAATACATGAAGGAGAACTGACAGATTCAACACATATGGTTGAAGACATCATTATTCCTCTCTCAGTAATGGCTGAGGGTCGGACATGACTTTACTTTCAATTTTCACTTTCATGCATTAGAGAAGGAAATGGCAACCCACTCCAGTGTTCTTGCCTGGAGAATCCCAGGGACAGAGGAGCCTGGTGGGCTGCCATCTATGGGGTCGCACAGAGTTGGACACGACTAAAGCAACTTAGCAGCAGCAGTAATGGATAAAACAGGCAGAAAATTCTCAAGAAGACAGACAATCTAAACATTATTAGTCAACTTGATTTAATATTTATAAAACAATTTCCTAAATTCATCTCATATGCTCTTGGAATATTAAGACAGGCCATATTTTAGACAATAAAATGAATTCTAGTAGATATGAAAGAACAGCAATCACACAAACTAAACACTCAGATGAAAATAGGATTAAACTAGAAATCAATAACAAGAAAATAACTTCTGGGATATCTGCAAATGTTGAAGAATTTGAAAAAACATTTCTAAATTATCCATGGTCAAGGGAGAAGGATTAAGAGGAAATTTTTATATATTCAGAAGTAAATAAAAATTAAAATGCAACATATCAAAATCTGTACAGGATTACCTTGGTGGTATGGTGGATAGGAGTCAGCCTACCAATGTAAGGGGACACAAGTTCGATCCCTGGTCCAGGAAGACTCCACATACTGTGGAGCAACTAAAGCCCATATGCCACAGCTACTGAAGCCCAACACCTACAGCCTATGTTTCACAACAAGAGATGCCACGCAATGAGAAGTCCTTACACCACAATGAAGAGTAGCCCCCACCCACTGCAACTAGAGAAAGCCTGTGGGCAGCAGTGACGACCCAGCACAACCAAAAATAAATAAATAAATAAATGACAAAATCTGTGCAACGGCACTGAAGCAGTGCTTAGAGGGAAATACAATAAATGCTACGATAGATAGAAAAAAGACTTAAAATCAGTAACCCAAGTTTCTACTTCAGCAAACTAGAAACAAAGAATGAAACTCAAAGCAAACAAAAGAGTCCATGTTATAGATAACCAATGGGAATTTGCTGTATGGCTAAGGAAACTCAAACAGGGGCTCTGTTATCAACCTAGAGGGGTTGGATGGGGAGGGAGATGGGCAGGAAGTTCAAAAGGGAGGTATGGTACTGGTACACAGACAGAAACATAGATCAATGGAACAAAATAGCAAGCCCAGAGATAAATCCACACACCTATGGACACCTTATCTTTGACAAAGGAGGCAACAATATACAATGGAGAAAAGACAATCTCTTTAACAAGTGGCACTGGGAAAACTGGTCAACCACTTGTAAAAGAATGAAACTAGAACACTTTCTAACACCATACACAAAAATAAACTCAAAATGGATTATAGATCTAAACGTAAGACCAGAAACCATAAAACTGCTAGAGGAAAACATAGGCAAAACACTCTCTGACATAAATCACAGCAGGATCCTCTATGACCCACTGCCGGGAGCCACCACAGGAGATCCCACCCATGACAAAGGTCATGCGGAGAAGACCTGACAGGCAAAGGCGGATCAAGACTCGAGGGATTCCCTGGACCTACTCAAGCATCTACCCTGAAACCAAAATCTGTCTGTCTACTGTTTACTATATTATGCCTTTCAACCACTCTTCTGATATTAGCAGGGGGCTATCCCCAACCACCTTTCTCTGGAGAAAATCAACTTAGGGCTCTAAGTTAATAAGTCTCCTGGGCATGAAAGGAATATTTCTATTCTAACCCCTCTGTTGGCATTCTAACTTGCTTGATGGGTTTTTCCTCACTCTTACAACTAACGCACATGATTGTTCACAACTTCCCAACCATGAAAGGCATGAGAAGCCTAAACATCCTAAAAGTCCTAATGGGCATAGAGCCCTTTAAGGGGTGAAAAATCATTAGAATAGTACTGGTAAAGGGCTTCATTATTGGGCCAATGCTTGCTGCCAAGTTCCCATATCCCTTATCCATTGTGCACCTGGGAGTGCATTAGTTATTGTAGTTGGAATGTAAGAAAAACAAGTAGTAGCCTTGATATTAACCACATCAGACCTTTGAGCTAATAAGTTCTTTCTTTGTTGTGACCCACTGCACCTTTGCTCCATGAGAATGTAACTCTGTTTAGTACTTTCTGAGGCTGACACAGATTAGAAATATAAAGAAAAAACACTTCAAAGGAAAACAAGTTTTCTGGTTGATCAACCTTTATCAAAAAAGGGCCATAAAATGTCAACAGGCCTCCAGGCCAGAAGATAATGTACACAGCATAAGACCCTTGTTTACGGAAAGGCATACAGAAAAAAATCCTGGTTTTGATAAGGGCAAAACTGCTGGAGTGTTTGGGCTGACTCTGCATGACCTTGCATCTTTCATTTCCCTCTATGTACAAGTCAGGGTATAAAAGTTTCTTTTGAAAATAAAGTTACGGGCCTCACTCACCAAAGCTTGGCCTCCCCGTGTCATTCATTTGCCAACTCCATCCATCCTGAGGGTACCCTTGGATCCTGCTGGGGCTGGACCCCGGCAACCCACCTCCCAGAGTAATGAAAATAAAAGCAAAAATAAACAAATTGGACCTAATTAAACTTAAAAAGACAGACTTCACAATGGGAGAAAATAATAGCAAATGAAGCAACTGACAAAGAATTAATCTCAAAAATATACAAGCAACTCCTGCAGCTCAATTCCAGAAAAATAAGTGACCCAACCAAAAAATGGGCCAAAGAATTAAACAGGCATTTCTCCAAAGAAGACATACAGATGACTAACAAACACATTCATTATCAGAGAAATGCAAATCAAAACCACAATGAGGTACCATCTCACGCCAGTCAGAATGGCTGCTATCAAAAAGTCTATAAACAACAAATGCTGGAGAGGGTGCGGAGAAAAAGGAACCCTCTTACACTGTTGGCGGGAATGCAAACTAGTACAGCCACTATGGAGAACAGTGTGGAGATTTCTTAAAAAACTGGAAATAGAACTGCCACATGACCCAGCTTGAAAGAGACACATGTACCCCAATGTTCATCGCAGCACTGTTTACAATAGCCAAGACATGGATGCAACCTAGATGTCCATCAGCAGATGAATGGATAAGAAACCTGTGGTACATATACACAATGGAATATCACTCAGCTATTAAAAAGAATGTATTTAAATCAGTTCTAATGAGGTGGATGAAACTGGAGCCTATTATACAGAGTGAAGTAAGTCAGAAAGAAAAACACTAATACAGTATATTAACACATATATAAGGAATTTAGAAAGATGGTTATGACCCTATATGCAAGACACCAAAAGAGACACAGATGTAAAGAACAGACTTTTGGACTCTATGGGAGAAAGTGAGGGTGGGACGATTTGAGAGACTAGCATTGAAACATGTATATTAGCATATGTGAAAGAGATCACCAGTCCAGTTTCGATGCATGAGACAGGGCGCTCAGGACCGGTGCACTGGGATGACCCTCAGGGATGGGATGGGGAAGGAGGTGGGGGGAGGGTCAGGATGGGGAACAGATGTATACCCATCACTGATTCATATGAATGTATAGCAAAAGCCACCACAATATTGTAAAGTAATTAGCCTTCAATTACAATAAATTTAAAATCAGCTTAAAAAAAAGGGGAGGGGATACATGTATACCTATGGCTGATTCACATTGAGGTTTGACAGAAAACAACAAAATTCTGTAAAGCAATTATCCTTCAATAAAAAAATAAAATTTTTAAAAAGCAAACAAAAGAAGCAAAATATAAAGATTTGAGTAAAAATCTATAAAACTTGACAACAAAAAGCAGTAATCAAATCTTCCAGTTCTTTTGACAATGTCAATGCAATTGATATATCTCTAGCCAGCTGAACAGAAAGGGGAAAGAATTACAAATTATGAAAAGCAGGGATAAAAGAGGAAATATAATCACTGGTCCCACAAGCATTTAAAGGATAACTAAAAATAAACAACTTTGTCCATAAATTCAACAACTTAAGGCTACAGACTAAGACCTTAAAAGACAAAAACTATCAACAATCACTGAAAAGAGATAACCTGAAGGACATGTATCTATGAATAAAATTGACTTTATAAGTAACAACCTTCCAAGAAAATTTGAGGCTCAGTTGTGTTTATAGTTGAATTCTACCAAATACATAGAAAGAAATAACACCAATTCTACACAGCTCCCTCCAAGAAACAGAAGAGGACAGAACGTTTTCAACCCACTTTATGAGATCAGCATTATCATAACACCAAAACCAGATAATGTCATTATCAGAAAAGAAAACTGTAGACTAATATCCTTCATGAAAATCTTGGGAATTTTAAATTGCAAATATTATAGTTTGTTAGTTACAGAAACACTATTTGGTTCAAAAAATTTATTGGAGTACAGTAGATTTACAATGTCGTGTTAGTTTCAGGTGTAAAGTGAATCAGTTATACATATACATATATGTATGTATAACATATACATACCCATATATCCACTCCTTCTTAAATCTTTTCCCATATATGCCCTTCAGAGTATAGAGTAGAGTTCCCTGTGCTATACAGAAGGTCCTTATTAGTTATCTATTTTATATACAGTAGTGCATATATGGGAGATGGCAAAAGCAACTCACTCCAGTACTCTTGCCTGGAAAATCCCATGGACGGAGGAACCTGGTAGGCTGCAGTCCATGGGGTCGCTAAGAGTCAGAGACGACTGAGTGACTTCACTTTCACTTTTCACTTTCATGCATTGGAGAAGGAAATGGCAACCCACTCCAGTGTTCTTGCCTGGAGAATCCCAGGGACGGAGGAGCCTGGTAGGCTGCCGTCTATGGGGTCCTGCAGAGTTGGACACAACTGAAGCAATTTAGCAGCAGCAGCAGTGCATATATATCAATCCCAATCTCCCAATTTATCCCTCCTCCATTACTCCCTGGTAACTAAAAGCTTGTTCTCTACATTTGTAACTCTATTTTTGTTTTGTAGGTAAGTTCATTTGTACCCCCCTTTTTTTTAAGATTCCACATAAAAGCACTATCATATGATACTTTTCTTTCTCTAATTTACTTTACTCAGTATAACAATCTCTAAGTCCCTAAATGTCAATCTACAGAGGAATGAGTAAAGAAGATATGGTACATATACACAATGCAATATTTCTCAGCCATAAAAAAGAATGGAATAATGCCATTTGCAGCAACACGGCTGGAACTAGAGATTTTAATAGCTTTTTAAAAGTCCGTTTCTGTCTAAAAGTCCCTATCAGTCTGTCTTTTCTGAACTTTTAATGAGCAGTTTTGCTCCTGGTTTTAAGCTACATTTCCCTGCTTTTTTGTATGCCAAGAAATTTTATTACTGGCTGTTGGACACTGTGACTACTACAATGTTAGAGGCCTGACATTGTTGTCTCTTTTAAAGTGCAGTAAAAAAATTTTGGCAGGCATTTCGATTACTAGCAAATCAAATGGATATTGTTTAGAGCAGGTCTAAAGGCAATTTTAATAGCCTTTAATCTAGGGCTTATTTATCCCTATAGCTGAGGTGTGACCTTTCCAGAATTTTTACTAAAGGCCCTGTGTGTCCAACAAAGCCTATCTTCTAATATGGCTAGTTAGAACTTGAATATTTTCCAGATCCATGTGAGCTCTTGGAATGATTCCACTAAAAACTCCCTAGTAGTACTCTGCCCAGCCTAGGGGAGCTTCACCCTATTTGTGTGCCTCTTAGGTATCAGCAACATACTCAAGCAGCCCCCACACAGATTTCCAGAGGTCTTTCTCTGGAGAGCTCTCTCCTTTGGGTAGTCTTCCCTCAAAATTACCACCACCTCTATCTCAAAAAAAAAAAAAAAATCCAATCTCTCTTCAGCTCCACAGGACCACCATGCTTTGCTTAGGTTCCTCCTGCTATATGACAGCTAGAACATGCCTCCAGGCAGAATATGAGGGCAATCATAATGCTGTATTATTCCCTTCTTTCACAGCTCCGCACTGACTATTGTCCAGCATCTAAGAATGTATATTTCATATATTTTTTCTGGTTTTCTAGCTATTTATGGCAAGATGACACAGCTAACACCTGTACACTGTCATGGCCAGAAGTAGATACATCCATGCTTCATATATGGTTCAACACTATTACAAAAACTGCTCACATGTTAAGATATGGCAGGAGCTGTAAAATATAAAAAGGGGAACTTTATCATCCCAGTCAATATTTTGCAGGTAAAATAAAAATATAAATACATTTCAGAGTGTAACATTTTTTTAAGTTTTAAGAATGGACTGGAAGAACCATGAGAGCTGCTAATGTTTTCAATGTCCATAATATGTTCTTAATCCTAAGGAAACAGGCCAAATCTTCTATATAGTTAAGTATTATATTCTATTAGGTAGGCTTCCCTGGTGGCTCAGATGGTAAAGAATCTGCTTGCAGTGTGGGAGATCTGGGTTTGATCTCTGGGTTGGGAAGACTCCTCTGGAGAAATAAATGGCAACCCCCTCCAGTATTCTTGCCTAGAGAATCCCATGGACAGAGGAGCCTGGCACGCCACAGTGCATGGGGTCACAAAGAGTCACACTAATAGTATTTGATTTTCCTTTCTGACACTGTTGTTTACTATAATAAATTAAATAGATTCAATTAAGTTATCAAGTGGTCTCTTCTTTCTTCCCATGATTGTCTGAAGGTTTTTTATATAAGATACAGATCAAAAATTGGAAAGGCTAGACTCAAAATCTTGTTTAAAAGGACTGTACAGACACTCTTATCTTTTGATACACAAAGAACAAACTCATGAAAATGCTTCCTAGTGTAAGCTGACACTGTCATCTCAATCAGACACCAATCCATCTGTATCAGAGGACTGAGGCAGAATTTCAAAGATTAAATTTCAGAGTAGAAGCAGATAACTTCATGGAAGCACACTGATAACCCTAGATACAGCAGGACATTACCTATGCCAGATTGAATGAACTGATGAGGTCAACCTAATCATGCTTATTCATTTTTGAATTTTATTGGTACTCTTTTTAATATTCTATTTTCTAATGGGCATATGAGAAAACCCATTCTCTTTTTTACTTTTCTCTAATTCTTACCTTGTGAAAAACATCTCTTTGTATCTTGTTTTCACTATCCCTCAGAATTCAGGTACAAATACTTTTTACTGAGTCTTTATGTTTCATGACAATGTAGTCATTTGCATGAGCTTAAATAAAAATCTGTCCTTTCACTGGGATATAAAAGGAAAAATTTATTGCATAATCAAAGCCATACCTAATGGATGATATTTGAGTATAAATTTCATTCAGTATGATATGGCAAGCCCCCCGTCCCCACTAAGGACACAGATAAAATTGGTATTTGGACCAATGCCTACAAGGTTTCCTAGGCAAACTGTCTCATGTCCATTGTTGTACACTGTCCCAGTGTTACAAACAGTAAGAAAGCCACTGACTTGCAAGAAAAGGAGAGAGGAATTTGTCCACATTTGTAAGTGTAGAGGTGAAACCTGGCATAAATGAATTTAGTTTGTAAATAATAGTGATAAAAAGACCTCTGGAATAATAGAGACTGCTAAAAATAAAATTCTAGACTCTCTACAAACTTTTGCGATGGAAACTAATTTAAATGGCCTGAGAAGTTGTCTAATATGATCTGACTCTAGATTTTCTAGAGTTAGATCTGACTCTAGAGCTAACAAGGAACCTTACGTGTGTTAAGTTACTTTTAACTACACCGATGTAAGTTAATGAAGCCACATGATGCAAAATCACAATGAGACCAGTCTCACTCTATAGAAGTTATTTATGATCCCAAGAGGAGACTTACATTATTCAAAACTTAGCAATAAGGCAAAAGATAATATCATGGTTCGGTTCAGTTCAGTTCAGTTCAGTCGCTCAGTTGTGTCTGACTCTTTGCGACCCCATGAATCACAGCACGCCAGGCCTCCCTGTCCATCACCAACACCCGGAGTTCACTCAGACTCACATCCATCGAGTCAGTGATGCCATCCAGCCATCTCATCCTCTGTCGTCCCCTACTCCTCCTGCCCCCAATCCCTCCCAGCATCAGAGTCTTTTCCAATGAGTCAACTCTTTGCATGAGGTGGCCAAAGTACTGGAGTTTCAGCTTTAGCATCATTCCTTCCAAAGAAATCCCAGGGCTGACTCCTTCAGAATGGACTGGTTGGATCTCCTTGCAGTCCAAGGGACTCTCAAGAGTCTTCTCCAACATCACAGTTCAAAAGCATCAATTCTTCGGCACTCAGCCTTCCTCACAGTCCAACTCTCACATCCATACATGACCACAGGAAAAACCATAGCCTTGACTAGATGGAACTTTGTTCGCAAAGTAATGTCTCTGCTTTTCAATATGCTATCTAGGTTGGTCATAACTTTCCTTCCAAGGGGTAAGCATCTTTTAATTTCATGGCTGCAGTCACCATCTGCAGTGATTTTGAAGCCCAAAAAAATAAAGTCTGACACTGTTTCCACTGTTTCTCCATCTATTTCCCATGAAGTGATGGGACCAGATGCCATGATCTTTGTTTTCTGAATGTGGAGCTTTAAGCCAACTTTTTCACTCTCCTCTTTCACTTTCATCAAGAAGCTTTTTAGTTCCTCTTCACTTTCTGCCATAAGGGTGGTGTCATCTGCATATCTGAGGTTATTGATATTTCTTCCGGCAATCTTGATTCCAGCTTGTGCTTCTTCCAGCCCAGCGTTTCTCATGATGTACTCTGCATAGAGGTTAAATAAGCAGGGTGACAATATACAGCCTTAACATACTCCTTTTCCTATTTGGAACCAGTCTGTTGTTCCATGTCCAGTAATACAATGGTAACACACTGTTTAACAAGCACGCCTAAGGGTCATCTGACTCTTAAGGAAATGTACCTTTCTTTGAATTATCGTGTTCTACTGATTAGGGTCTGACTATGTAAAGTTAGATGGTGACTTGTAGACAACTAATAAAAGTGGAAATGATTTTTGTCCAATAGAGATGTACATGATTTTTGATAAAAAAAAAGATAACTCCAAAAGGATATCTTCATTGCCATACAGTATATTAACAAGGTAACACAGTAGGTTTGTATCCAACTTAACAATGTGATTTCAGCATTTCTTTGTTGCTCTGACTATAAGCATGTTGAGTTCTTCTTTTAAGTGTCGTTCTGCTTATTTCATTAATGTGCTAAATAAAGATTATAATCTGCTCACTATATGCATGAGAATTGCATTTTTATACTTTTGAGATTTTTTAAGATTGAAGCTTTTGAACTGTGGTGCTGGAGAAGACTCCTGAAAGTCCCTTGGACTGCAAGGAGATCAAATCAGTCAATCTTAAAGGAAATCAACCCTTAATGTTCATTGGAAGGACTGATGCTGAAGCTGAAGCTCCAGTACTTTGGACACCTGATGCAAAGAGGTGACTCATTGGAAAAGACCCTGGTGGTGGGAAAGACTGAGGGCAGGAGAAGGGGGCAACAGAGGATGAGATGGTTGGATGGTATCACTGACTCAATGGACATGAGTTTGAGCAACCTCTAGGAGGTGGTGAAGGACAGGAAAGCCTGGTGTGCTGCAGTCCATGGGGTCAAAAAAAGTTGGATATGACTTAGTGACTGAACAACTTTTGAGATTTATACTTTCACAAAAGGATATAAAAATGCTCCACAGAAATGTTGGCTTTACTAGTAAAATAAGAACTCAGCTGATCTTCCAGGGACAATTTGCAGAACTTCTGTATCTCTTTTTATTTCATTATTCAGTTCAGTTTAGTCACTCAGTCATGTCCAACTCTTTGTGACCCCATGGACTGCAGCACACCAGGCTTCCCTGTCCATCACCAACTTCCACAGCTTGCTCAAACTCATGTCCATTGAGTCGGTGATGCCATCCAATCATTTCATCCTCTGTCACCCCTTTCTCCTCCTGCCTTCAATTTTTCCCAGCATCTGGGTCTTTTCCAATGAATCAGTTCTTTGTACCAGATGGCCAAAGTATTGGAGTTTCAACTTCATCATCAGTCCTTGCAATGAATATTCATGACTACTGGAAAAACCACACATGACTACTAGAAAAACCATTATGGATCACACTAATTTTCACAAGCAATCTCAAGAATAATAACTATACCAACAAATTTAAGTTGTGTCCAACTCCTTGAGACCCCATGGACTGTAGCCTGCCAGGCTCCTCTGTCCATGGGATTTTCCAGGTGAGAATACTGGAGTGGGTTGCCATTTCCTTCTCGAGGGGATCTTCCTGACCCAGGGATTGAATTTGGAGTCTCCTGCACTGTAGGCAGACTCTTTACCACTGAATCACCAAGCAAGCCCCCAAATAGATCAGCTGATCTTCCAGGGACAATTCCCAGAACTTCTATATCTATTTTTATTTCACTATAGATCAACTATTTAATTTTCACAAGTGATCTCAAGAATAATAACTTTACTGTCAAATAATAATCAACTCACCACCACCATCAATTCATAACTATACCCAACCAATAAAGAGCACCCAGAAAAACCTTCACAAATGAAAGAATTTCTTTGCTCTGAAAAATTATCCAATTTACAAACGTTTTAAATAATGTGCCAACACCACTTTGACTACTTCTGACCACACAGCATGCAAGCAAAGAAAGCTCTACAAACAAACCAAAAAATAAAGCCCCCTAGATAATCATATTTGAAGTCAAGGTTTCAGAATACTCTTCAGTAACCAGACTAAAGGTATAACTAAACACTGCAAACATACCACCTAGATAAAACAAAACTATTAATCCTAAAACATAAAGATAACAGTACTAAAATAACATATCCAATCCCATCACTTATGGTAAGTAAGACTTTTACAAACCATACATTACACAACAAATATTGTAATAGCCTTCTCATTTGGAATACATATTTGTCAAAACATTGCCTATGGCTATCAGGGCTTCCATGGGCTGCACTAGTGGTAAAGAATCCATCTGCTGAAGCAGGAGATTTAAGAGATGTGGGTTTGAATCCTGGGTCGGGAAGATCCCCTGAGGAGGAAATGGCAACCCACTCCAGTATTCTTGCCTGTGGGACTTTCATGGAGGTCCAGGTGTTGAATCTGCCTTCCAATGCGTAATATTCTTGACTAGAAAATCCCATTGGCAGAGGAGCCTGGAGGGCTACAGTCCAGAGGGTCACAAAGAGTTGGATACAAATGAAGCGACTTAGCATGTGGCTAATTAAACCAATATATATTGTACATACTAATGGAGCCTCTCTAGTCTGTATATTTCTATTTATTCATATATGATGAGACATATACAGAGCCTACATACACACAGAAACCTGGAATATCAGATGTATCCCTTTATTTCTCACATGGAAACAACATTTATAGGCTACGTACTCATATGAGAATAAGTATTCTGAGGTGATACAATCATTACAAATCAATGTTCAACTATCCCTTACAGTAACACTTCTTAAAAGAAAGAATTTCAAGTGGATAAGTATCTCTTTATGTAAGTCTTTACTTTTCACTTTTAACATGAAAAAGGATCAAATCAGTCTTCAGGATTAACATCAAATGTAAATAAATTCCATTCCACCTAGTACATAATCAAAAGTCCCTGAAGATTTATTTTCCTAATTATACAACTACCTGATAGGACAGCCATCACCACAGCTGACATCTAACTACTGTAGCTCTGCTGCCATAGGTGCTAGCAATATGAGTGTCTGCTGTCTGTCCTGCTCAGATGTTTGTTGTCAAAATTAGACTGAAAATGAGTGTATCTGATTGGTGAAACCTAGGTCACATGGATTCCCTGTAGATATGATAACCTGGAAAATGTAAGTTGCTTTTTCTTTAACTATTTTCAGAAGGCAGGCTTGACTTTTATCACATGTAAATCTGACTTTCTATTCAGGATAATTCTAAATTCTCTAACTTGTTATTGAAACACTGCCAGGAATCAAACTCCAGTCTCCCACACTGCAGGCAGATTCTTTACCATCTGAGCCACCAGGGAAGCCCCAAGTTCAAGAAATTCTTGGATTAAAAGGAAGTAAATGACCAAGAATAAGTTTAAAGCTTGTTTTCAGAATTTCCAGCAGCAATTAGACTGACTACATTACTGGAATAACATTCCTGTGAATTCTAACTATAATCATGCTACCAAACTGGGATGAAATTGTGTGCACACTTGCCTATCCTCATCTAAAGGCTTCATCTCCAGGAGCAGCACATGACCTCATACAGAAGAGGGAGTTCAAGGCAGGTTTCTTGAAGTGGGGAACATGTCTTACCGGAGCATGTGAAAACCATTTGCCTGCATTCAGAGTTGACAGGAAATCCCAATCAAATAAGGAAGGGTGTGTCAAAGAGGCATTTGGCAGGACCTCCTTGATATTGGTTGTTCTTCTCAGGTCAGAGTCATGCATGAGAAAAGGCACATGATCATAACTGCAGGCAGAGAGGGAGAAGAGCAGAAAAGGTGGATAGGCTGAATTCAGCCACCCTGGCAGACTGGGTTCTCAAAAAGCCTATCAAGTTCACAAGTCTTACTAGGTTCCTTACTCCCTCCCTTATATTAGCAGAGGATTAAGTACAGGAATTTATACTTTGATATTAACATTTTTGTGCCCAAGGAAGCAATCTTTTGTAAGGTACAATAAGCCTATTGTGCTGTGCTTAGTTGCTCAGTCATGTCTGACTCTTTGTGAACCCATGGACTGGATCCTGCCAGGCTCCTCTGTCTAGGAGGATTCTCCAAGCAAGAATATTGGAGTGACTTGCCATGCCCTCCTCCAGGGGATCTTCCTGACCCAGGGATCGAACCTGGGTTTCCTGCACTGCAGGCTGACTACTGTCTGAGCTACCAGGAAAGCTCCGTTAAGTCTATTAGCTATGGTGAAACAGTAGCCTTCCTATCAAGGGAATTTATGGATCTAGAAAACAATAGGTAAAGTAGTTATCTGAGAGTAAAGTAAGTGAGAAGTGAATGTGGCAAGGTCCTGAAGTCCCTAGAACCATACTAAACAGGCACCTACACAAACTTCCTATGTTTTTCTGACTCATTTCCCAACTGGCAACTGCCCTGAGTATTTCTGGTCCTAGATTCTCATATCAGGTGGCATCATTAGAAAAGTTTATTATCTGAAAACTTCTGTTATCAGCTATTTGCCTTGAGGAATCTGTCTTTATGAAAATCTCTCTTTCTTTATGATTAAAATATACATGATGAGAACTCTGTAATGATCACTAAGGAGTAACAGGATTGAGACCTAGTCCCTTGCCCATGAACAACTAGAAAACTGGACAAAACAAGAGAATTAACTTTTGTAGGAAGTAGACAATGGGGAGCACAGTATAATTATTTCTGAGAAAAGGCAAACAAATGAAATAGGCTTTACCATTATGCAAGCTTCCTTCTTGCAGGTAAATACTGGAATTTGGCATGGGACAAGGTGGGCATGCATGATAAGTCGATTCAAGTTGGGTCTCACTCTCTGCAACCCTATGAACTATAGCCCAGCAGGCTCCTCTGTCCATGGGATTCTCCAGGCAAGAATACTAAAATGGGTTGCCATGCCCTCCTCCAGGGGATCTTCCTGACTCAGGGATCAAACCTGAGCTCGTACATCTCCTGCACTGGCAGGCGGGTTCTTTGCCACTAGCACCAGGGAAGCCCATGGAGCAAGGAGGGGAGCATCTAGAAAGTACCCAGCCACTTAATGAAATGAGAAGAAGATAAGATTAAGGAGAGGTCAATAAAGCTAGAATTTATTGGCTAGAGTCCCGTAGGGAATGGAGGTATGCAAAAAGAAAGCATTCTGGAGAAATATGTACAAGGATCCCTTGAAGTATGGCTAAATATCAATTTGTAAATGTACAGAGAAAAACTCTTATGAAGTTTGTCAAGAATAACTTCCAAGAAAAGGAAAATAACCAGAAAGTTCCAAGGCAATTTACAGAGCTCACAAAGGGATGTAACTCATTCAAGTTCTATTAGTGGCATGACCTCAATAATAATGAGGATACGTCTTTGAGATGGGAATAATTTAGAACTAGAATTACCTTAGAATATCCATAAAAGAACTTAAAAACAATCCTCCAAAGGATAAAACTAATCTTCAAGTAACTTAATTGCCTGCTAGGATAAGCACAAAATTCTTTAATGGAATACAAAAAAATATACCACCCAGAATGGTAAAGTCACAATGTTTGGCTTATAACCAAAATTTACCAGACATATAATGAAGTATAAAAACGTAATCATAACCTAGAGAAATTACCCAGTAAAGACAAACTTGGAAATGACAGAGGTGACAGAATTCATAAACAAGAATATTAAATCATGATAAAAAATATAGACGATGTATGTAATAGATGCAAAGGAATGCATGAACATATGAAGACATAACTGTTTAAGAGTCGAAAAAGAAATAAATGGAAATTTTGAGATAAAAAAATATAATTGAAATGAAAATTTCACTAAATGAACTTAACAGCATATTTGATATTACAGATGATGTAAAGATCAGTGAGTTGGAAGGTGCAGCGGTAGAATCTATCCAAATGAACTGTAAGACAATATCAAGCAGTATTATATACATGCAGTTGCAGACCTAAAAAGAGGGGAGGAACAGAAAAAAATCTGAGGAAGTAAAAGTAAAAATTTCAAAAATTTATAAAAGTTAGGCATCAATAGATCCAACAACACTGATGAATACCAAGAAAAGTAAATATAGGAGTGCACATACACAGGCACATACCCCACACTATGTGCATGTGTATGACTGGTGAAAAATTGATGAGGAAAAGAAAATTGTAAAAGTAGCCACAGGGAAAGAAAATACATATTTAGATAGAAATCAGATCAGATCAGATCAGTCGCTCAGTCGTGTCCGACTCTTTGCGACCCCATGAATCGCAGCACGCCAGGCCTCCCTGTCCATCACCAACACCAGGAATTCACTCAGACTCACATCCATCGAGTCAGTGATGCCGTCCAGCCATCAAAGATAAGTATATAGCAGACTTTTCAACAAAAAATATGAGATACAGAAAACAATGAAACAACGTATTTTAAACGGTGAAGGAAGAAAACAACTATCAAGTTAAAATTCATCAAAATGATGCTGGGAAGATGACAGAGTACAAAGCACCAGGAATCTGTCTCCCCACCTAGGCAACAACTGCATCCGAAGACTGTCTAATGTAATTCTCTTGGAAGTTTGGAGTACATGAAAGGCGTTCAACTTTCATGGGAAAACTCAGATATAAACTGGGGTTAATTTCAGTCAATTTCAACTCTTAGCACAATAGTAGCTACTCATTCAGTTCAGTTCAGTCGCTCAGTCGTGTCCGACTCTTGGCGACCCCATGAATCACAGCATGCCAGGCCTCCCTGTCCATCACCAACACCCGGAGTTCACTCAGACTCACGTCCATCGAGTCAGTGATGCCATCCAGCCATCTCATCCACTGTCATCCCCTTCTCCTCCTGCCCCCAATCCCTCCCAGCATCAGAGTATTTTCCAATCAGTCAACTCTTTGCATGAGGTGGCCAAAGTACTGGAGTTTCAGCTTTAGCATCATTCCCTCCAAAGAAATCCCAGGGCTGATCTCCTTCAGAATGAACTGGTTGGATCTCCTTGCAGTCCAAGGGACTCTCAAGAGTCTTCTCCAACACCACAGTTCAAAAGCATCAATTCTTCGGCACTCAGCCTTCTTCACAGTCTTACTCTCACATCCATACATGACCACTGGAAAAACCATAGCCTTGACTAGACGGACCTTTGTTCTCAAAGTAATGTCTCTGCTTTTGAATATGCTATCTAGGTTGGACATAACTTTCCTTCCAAGGAGTAAGCATCTTTTAATTTCATGGCTGCAGTCACCATCTGCAGTGATTACCCACCACTATTCACATGGCAAACAACTGTGGACAGGTTCCTGGAGTAACTTGCACAGCAGCTGGTGAGTGCCAGGGTGGCAAAAAAAACATCCTCTATTCAAAATATAGGGTTTCTCTGCTCTGGTCACTGGTCACTTCTTGTCACAAAAGAGCAGAGCGATAAGACTGTTGTTCCACCTTCTTCCACTGTTGCAAAGCCCTAGCCCTCTAATAGAAGTGACTTTCACAAAATTTAAAGGCCAGCACCCGTTTCAAAGCTCTTTTATGTTTCTCCTTTTATCCTATTGTAAATCAGCCATTAAACAGTAGCTTTATATTAAAGTGATCTATATTAAAAATTTAAAATATTAAAAATATCTGTACATACAAATGGAGAAGGCAATGGCAACCCACTCCAGTACTCTTGCCTGGAAAATCCCATGGATGGAGGAGCCTGGTAGGCTGCAGTCCATGGGGTCACAAAGAGTCGGACACAACTGAGTGACTTCACTTTCACTTTTCACTTTCATGCATTGGAGAAGGAAATGGCAACCCACTCCAGTGTTCTTGCCTGGAGAATACCAGGGACGGAGGAGCCTGGTGGGCTGCCATCTATGGGGTCGCACAGAGTCGGACATGACTAAAGCAACTTACAGCAGTAGCAGCAGCAGTACATACAAAGAGAAATTAGAAAGTGACCATACATGGCCAAGGGAAGATCAGAAAAACCTGAAAAAAACTCAAGTTTATACCTCAGGCTGATCCACAGCACAGAGACATCTAATAAAAATTATAACAACAACAAAACCCAGCAAACCCAAAGGAAGGGGGAGAATCTAATTTCCAGTATTACCATACTACTCATCTCAAATGCTCAGTTTTTAACCAAAAAAAAAAAAAATCATAAGACTGACAAAAACAAAGTATGGCCCATTCAAAGGAAAAAAAAATCAACAAGAACTGTCCCTAAAAAAAAGCTAATGGTGGATATACTAGATAAAAACTTTAAAACAATCATATTAAAGACACTAAAAGAACTAAAGAAAGATGTGTATAAACTCAACAAAATAATGTATGAACAAAATGGAAATATTAATAAAGAGAGTTCTTAAACCCGAAAAATAAACCAAAAAATTATAGAGCTAAAAAGTACAACAACTGAAATAAAAAAACGGACTACAGGGATTCAAAGGCAGATTTAAACAGGCAAAAGGAAGACTCACTGAACTAAAAGATAACACAATACAACTTATTGAATATGAGAATAAAAAAAGACTGTATAAGAGCTAACAGACTCTAAAGGATATCCCAAAATCAAAGCCAGACAAACATACTACAAGAAAATAAAATTATAGAACAATATCCCTTATGAACACTGATGTTAAAAAAAACCTCAATAAAATAGCAAATAGAACTCAGCACTGTATTTAAAAAAGATTATATCTGAGATTCAGTCCCAAAATTCAAGAATGTTATTGAAATCCATCAATGTAATAAACCACATTAAAAGAATGAAAGAGAAAAAAACACAATTATTTCAAGTGATACAGAAAAGGAATTTGACAACATTCAACACTCTTTAATGATAAACATTCTCATCAAGCTAAAAATAGAAAGAAACAACACCAAAATAATAAAAGACACATATTGGAGGTGGGAGAGGGGTTCAGGATGGGGAACACATGTATGGCTGTGACGGATTCATGTTGATGTGTGGCAGAACCAATACAATATTATAAAGTAATTAGCCTCCAATTAAAATATATAAATTTAAATTAAAAAAAATACAAGACATATATGAAAAAGCCATGGCAAACACCATATTCAATGGTGAATGACAAAAAGCTTTTCCTCTCAAATTAGGAAGAAGGTAAGGAAGTGTACTTTTGGCACTTGTACTCAAAGCGACGCTAAAAGTTCTAGCCAGAGCAATTGAGAAACACAGAGAAATAAAATGGATCCAGGTTGGAATGGAAAAAGCTAAAATTACTTCTGTTTTCATATGGTATTATCTTATATGCCACCTTCATGGATCATGGTCTTGTCATTGGTGAAGGGGCCTGCATAACTTCAATGAAGCTATGAGCCGTGACATGCCATGCCACCGAAGAAAAATGAATCACTGTGGACAGTTCTGACAAAATGTAGTCCACTGAGAAGGGAATGACAAACCACATCAGTATTCTTGCCTCAAGAACCCCATAAACATTAAGAGTATGAAAAGGCAAAATGATACGACACTGCAGATGAGCCCCCCAGGTCAGAAGGTGTCCAATACGCTACAGGAGAAGAGCAGAGGGCAGTTAATAGCTCCAGAAAGAATGTAGCTGCTGGGTTAAAGCAAAAAGGACGCTCAGTTGAGGATGTGTCTGGAGGTGAAAATAAAGTCTGATGCTGCAAAGAATAACACAGCATAGGAACCTGGAACATTAGGTCCATGAATCAAGGTAAAATGGACGTGGTCAAACAGGAGATGGCAAGAGTGAACACTGACATTTTAGGAATCAGTGAACTAAAATGGACAGGAATGGGCAAATTTAATTCAGACAACCATTATATTTACTACTCTGGGCAGGAATACCTTAGAAGAAATGGAGTGGCCCTCACAATCAACAAAAGAGTCCAAAATGCTGTACTTGGGGGCAATCTCAAAAATAACAGAATGATCTCAGTTCATTTCCAAGGCAAACCATTCAATATCACAGTTATCCAAGTCTATGCCCCAACCACTAATGCCAAAAGAGCTGAAGTTGACCAGTTCTATGAAGACCTACAAGACCTTCTAAAACTAACATCAAAAAAAGATGTTATTTTGATCACAGGGGATTGGAATGCAAAAATAGGAAGTCAAGAGATACCTGGAGTAACAGGCAAGTTTTGCCTTGGAATACAAATTGAAGCAGGACAAAGGTTAACAGTTTTGCCAAGAGAACACGCTGGTCATAGTAAAACCCTCTTCCAACAACACAAACGATGACTACACATAGACATCACCTACAGGTCAATACTAAAATTAGACTGCTTATATTCTTTGCACACGAAGATGGAGAAGCTCTATACACTCAGCACAAACAAGACCTGGAGCTGACTGTGGATCAGATTATCAGCTCCTTATTGAAAACTTCAGGCTTAAATTGAAGAAAGACGGGCAAACCACTAGGCCATTCAGATATGACCTAAATCAAATCCCTTATGATTGACTATACAGTGGAGGTGACAAACAGATTCAAGGGACTGGATCTGGTAGACAGAGTGCCTGAAGAACTATGGACAGAGGTTTATAACACTGTACAGGAGGCAGAGACTAAAACCATACCAAAGAAAAAGAAATGCAAGAAGGCAAAGTGATTGTCTGAGGAGGCTTTACAAATAGCTGAGAAAAGAAGAGAAGTGAAAAGCAAGATAGGAAGGGAAAGATAAACCCACCTGAATGCGGAGTTCAAGAAAATAGCAAAGAGATAAGAAGGTCTTCTTTATGAACAAGGAGAAGAACTGTAGAGAAATACAACAGAATGAGAAAAATTAGAGATCTCGTCAAGAAAACTGGAGATACCAAGGGAACATTTCATGCAAGGATGGGCACAATAAAGGACAGAAATGTAAGCACCTAACGGAAGCAGAAGAGAGTAAGAAGAGGTGGCAAGAATACACAGAACTATACAAAAGAAGATCTTTATGACCGGGATAACTATGATGGTTTGCCTAGAGCCAGACATTCTGGAGTGTGAAGTCATGTGGGCCTTAGGAAGCATCACTACGAACAAAGCTAGTGGAGGTGATGGAATTCCAGTTGAGCTATTTCAAATCCTAAAAGATGATGCTGTGAAAGTGCTGCACTCAATATGCCAGCAAATTTGGGAAACTCAGCAGTGGCCACAGGACTGGAAAAGGTCAGTTTTCATTCCGATCTCAAAGAAGAGCAGTGTCAAAGAATGTTCAAACTACCTGAAAAATTGCACTCATTTCACATGCTAGTAAGGTTATGCTCAAAATCCTTCAAACTAAGCTTCAGTAGTACATGAACCAAGAACTTCCAGATGGACAAGGTAGGTTTATAAAAGGCAGAGGAACCAGGGATCAAATTGCCAACATTTATTGCATCATAAAGAAAGCAAGGCAATTCCAGAAAAACATCTACTTCTGCTTCATTGACTACGCTAAAGCCTTTGACTGTGTGGATCACAACAAACTGTGGAAAATTCTTAAGAGATGGGAATACCAGACCATCTTACCTGTGACCTGAGAAACTTGTATGTGGGTCAAGAAGCAACAGTTTGAACCTTACATAGAACAACTGACTGATTCAAAATTGGGAAAAGAATAAGACAAGGCTATATACTGGCACCCTGTTTCACTTATATGCAGAGCATATCATGCAAAATGCAGAGCTGGATGAATCACAAGCTGGAATCAAGACTGCTGCGAAAAATATCAACAACCTCAGATGTGAAGATGATATCACCCTTATGGCAGAAAGCAAAGAGGAACTAAAGAGCCTCTTGATGAAGATCAAAGAGGAGAGTGAAAAAGCTGGCTTAAAACTCAACATTCAAAAACTAAGATCATGGCATCTGGGTCCATCACTTCATGGCAAATAGAAGGGGGAAAAGTGGAAACAGTAGCAGATTTTATTTTCTTGGCCTCCAAAATCACTGCAGACAGTGACTTTAGCCAAGAAATTAAAAAATGCTTGCCCCTGGAAGGACATGTATAACAGACCTAGACAGTGTATTAAAAAGCAGAGACATTACTTTGCTGACAAAGGTCTATATAGTCAAAGCTATGGTTTTCCCAGTAGTCACGTACAGATGTGAGAGTTGAACCATAAAGAAGTTTGAGTGCCAAAGAATTGATGCTTTCAAACTACAGTGCTAGATAGAGAAGACTCTTGAGAGTCCCTTTGATTGTAAGAAAATCAAACCAGGCAATCCTAAAACAAATCAACCCTGAATATTGATTGGAAGGACTAATGCTGAAGCTGAAACTCCAATACTTCGGCCACTTGATACGAAGAGCCAACTCACTGGAAAAGATCCTGATGATGGGAAAGACTGAAGGCAAAAAGAGAAGAGGGCAGCAGAGATGAGACAATTAGATACCATCACTGACTCAATGCACATGAATTTGAGCAAACTCTGGAAGATAGTGAAGGATAGGGAAGCCTGGCGAGCTGCTGTCCACAGGGTCACAAAGAATCAGACATGAAAATCATTGAACAACAAAAACTCTTACATGCAGAAAAGCCTAAAATTTCTATAACAAAAAACAGAATAAATAAATTTCACAAAACAGCAATACCAAGGAAACATCCAAAAATCAGCTGCATTTCTATACATAAGAATGAAAAATCTGTGTACAGGTTCATGAAGTAACTTGCAAAGCATGGTAAGACTCAGGGTGTCAAAAAGAGATCCTATACTCCAAATATAAGAAATCTCCACTCTGGTCACTAATTACAGAAATTACAAAAACAATTTCATTTAAAATGGCATCAAAAAGAATAAAATACTTAAAAGAATGAACTTTAAGGAGGTGAAAGATTTATGCAATGAAAACAAGAAAATATTTCTGAAAGAAGTGGAGGAAGACACAGATAAATGTAAACACATCCCATGTTTATGGGTTGAAAAAATTAACATTGTTAATATGTTACTATTAACCAAAGCAATGAGAAGATTCATGCAATTCCTATCAAAATCTCAGTGATTCCCCCCTAGTTTTATTGAAATATACTCTACATACAGCACTGTAAAAGATTAAGGCATACAACATAATTATTTGACTTACATCCATCACAGTATGATTATACTACGTTTAGTGAACATCCATCATCTCATTCAGATACAATATTGATGATGTTGTTGTTTAGTCACTAAATCATGTTCAACTCTTTTGCAACCGCATGTACTATAGCCCACCAGGCTCCTCTCAGTGCATAGAATTTCCAAGGCAAGAATACTGGAGTGGGTGGTCATTTCCTTCTCCAGGGGATCTTCCCAACCCAAGGATCAAACCCATGTCTCCTGCATTGGCAGGTGGCTTCTTTATCACTGAGCCATCGAGGAAGAACTAGATACAACATTAAGAAAATAAAAAAATATTTTTCCTTAATTATCTTTAGCATGTTACATATTACATCCCTATATTTATTTGTCTTGTAACTGAAAGACTGCTTCATCTCATTTCACCAATTTCACCCACTCCTGTCTCTGAGTCACAAATCTAGTCACTGTCTCTAGTAACAAATCTGACCTCTTTTTCTATGAGTTTGTTTAGTTTTTGTTTGCTTGCTTGTTTTTGAAATATAATTGAAGAATAACTGAACTACAACTATATTAATTCTCGGTAGACTACACAGTAATTTGATATTTCTGTACATTTAACAATGATCACCACTAAGCCTAGCTGTCATCTGTCACCAAAGATATTACATGACTATATTCCCCACACTTTGCATTTCATATCTGTGATTTATTTGTTTTGTAACTGAAAGCTTGTACCTCTTAAGGTCCTTCACCTATTTCTCTCCTCTCCACAAACTTCGTCCCTTCTGGCAACCATCTGTTTGTTCTCCGCATCTATAACTCTGTTTCTATTTGGTTATGCTTGTTCCATTTCACTTGGCATAATTATTTCTAGGTACAAACATATGTCACCAATGGCTAGTTTCATTCTGTTTATGGCTGAGAAATACTGTACATTTATACACATCATTTCTTCATTATCCAATCACCTATTGATGGGTACTTAGGTTGCTTCCTTATCTTGAATGTTGTACATAAAGCTACTACAGTGAACACAGTGGGGCATATATCTTTTCAAACTGGTGTTTTCATTTTCTTCAGATATACAACTAGAAGTGGAACTGCTAGAATATATGGTATTTATATGCTTAATTTCTTTAGGAACTTCCATATTGTTCTCCACAGTGCCTGCACCAATTTACATTCTCATCAACAGTACACAAGAACTCCTTTCTCTCCACATCCTTGCCAATATTTATAATTTGTTATCTTTTTGTTAATAGCCATTCTGACATGTGTGAGGGGATATCTCATTGTGGTTTTGATTTGCATTTCCCTGTTGATTAGTGATATAGACATCTTTTCATATGTCTGTTGGCCACATGAATGTCTCCTTTAAAAAAATGTCTATTCAGGTCCTTTGTCCATTTTTTAGTTGGTTGTTTCTTTCATGCTGACTTGTATGAGTTCTTTATATACTTTAAGATATTAATCACTTGTCAGATATGCCATTTGCAAATATCTTCTCCCATTCAGTACACAGCTTTTTCAATTGAGTTTCCTTCACTGAGAAAAAGCTTGTTTCATTTGATGTTGTCTCATTTATTTTTGCTTCTGTTTCCTTAGCCTAACGAAACAGACCTCCCTTCAAAATTCTAAGACTTAAGTCAAAGAGTACATTACCAATGTTTTCTTCTACAAGTTTATGTTTTATGATCTTATGCATAAGACTTTAATTCATTTTGAGTTTATTTTGTATATGGTGTGAGAAAGTGGTACAGTTTTCCCAACACCATTTTTTGAAGAGTCTTTCCTTTCCCCATTGCATATTTTAGTCTCCATGGATATATATTAACTATGGACTCATTTCTGGGATCTCTATTCTGTTCCACTGATTTATGTGTGTTTTTGTGCCTACCTCATCCTGTTTTGATTACTGTAGCTCTACAGTATACTTTGGAGGGAGTCTTCTATCTTAAGACTGTTTTGGGTACTCAGACGTTTTCTGTGTTCCCATAAAAATTTTGGAATTATTTGTTCTAGATCTGTGAAAAATTCCATTGACATTTTAATAGAGATTGCACTGAATCTGTAGATTTCATCGGGTTGGTATGGTCATTTTAACAATATTAATTCTTCCAGTCCATGAGCATGGTGTATCTTTCTATACTTCTCTGTCATCTGCAGTTTCATTTATTATGTCTTGCAATTTTCAAAGTGCACATGTTTTAGCTCCTTAGTAAGACTTGTTTGCAGGTATTCTATTCTTTTTCATGTCATTGTGAATGGGATTATTTTAATTTCTCTGATAGTTCTTTTAGTATATAGAAATGCAATATATTTCTGTGCATTAATTCCATAGCCTGAGACTTTACCAAATTCATTAATGAGTCATTGATAGGTCCATAGCAATCTCTTATGCTCCTTTCTATTTTTGTGCTGTTTGTTATTAAGTTTCCCTTATTCATTTTTGACTTTATCGATTTAGGTCTCATTTTTTTTTTCTTGAAGAGTTAGGCTAAAGATTTAACAATCTAGCATCTCTTTTCAAAGAACCAGTTCATACTTTCAATGATTATTTCTATTGCTTTACTTTTTTCTGTCTCTTTTACTTATTTCTGCTCTCAGCTTTATGATTATTCTTAACTTTTGAGTTGTGTTTGATCTTCTTTTTCAAATCATTTTAGGTGTAAGGTTATGTTATTTTTGTTTCCTAAGGTTGGTTTGTAGTACTACAAACTTCTGTCTTAAAACTGCTTTTGCTGTATTTCATAAATTTTGGATCACTGATGAATGATGTTGAGCATCTTTTCATGTGTTTGTTAGCCATCTGTATGTCTTCTTTGGAGAAATGTCTATTTAGTTCTTTGGCCTCAAAACCACTATGAGGTACCATTTCACACCAGTCAGAATGGCTGTGATCCAAAAGTCTACAAGTAATAAATTCTGGAGAGGGTGTGGAGAAAAGGGAACCCTCTTACACTGTTGGTGGGAATGCAAACTAGTACAGCCACTATGAAGAAGAGTGTGGAGATTCCTTAAAAAACTGGAAATAGAACTGCCTTATGATCCAGCAATCCCACTGCTGGGCATACACACTGAGGAAACCAGAAGGGAAAGAGACACGTGTACCCCAATGTTCATTGCAGCACTGTTTATAATAGCCAGGACATGGAAGCAACCTAGATGTCCATCAGCAGATGAATGGATAAGAAAGCAGTGGTACATATACACAATGGAGTATTACTCAGCCATTAAAAAGAATACATTTGCATCAGTTCTAATGAGGTGGATGAAACTGGAGCCTATTATACAGAGTGAAGTAAGCCAGAAAGAAAAACACCAGTACAGTATACTAACGCATATATATGGAATTTAGAAAGATGGTAACAATAACCCTGTATACGAGACAGCAAAAGAGACACTGATGTATAGAACAGTCTTATGGACTCTGTGGGAGAGGGAGAGGGTGGGAAGATTTGGGAGAATGGCATTGAAACATGTAAAATATCATGTATGAAACGAGTTGCCAGTCCAGGTTCAATGCACGATACTGGATGCTTGGGGCTGGTGCACTGGGACGACCCAGAGGGACGGTATGGGGAGGGAGGAGGGAGGAGGGTTCAGGATGGGGAACACATGTATACTTGTGGCGGATTCATTTTGATATTTGGCAAAACTAATACAATTATGTAAAGTCTAAAAATAAAATAAAATTAAAAAAAAAAGAAAGAAACAGAAAAAAAAAATTTTGGATCACTGTTTTTTCATTTTGCTTCCAGATATTATTTTTTTCTTCTTTAATTTCTTCAGTGAATCATTGGTTGTTTAGTATCATTCTTTAGCCTCCACATGTTTGTATGTTTTCCAGGTTTTTTCCTTCTATTTGATTTATAAGCTTATAGCACTGTGGTTGAGAGAGAGGTCTGATATAATTTCAGTGTTCTTAAACTTACTGAGGCGTGTTTTATGGCCTACCATGTAATCTGTCCTGGAGAATGTTTGATTTGCATTTGAAAAGAATAGGTATGCTGCTGTTTTTAATGAAATTTGATGGAATGTGATGCTGCTTATATATTTCAGTTCAGTTCAGTTCAGTCACCCAGTCGTGTCCAACTCTTTACGACCCCATGAATCGCAGCACGCCAGGCCTCCCTGTCCATCACCAACTCCCCGAGTTCACTCAGACTCACATCCATCAAGTTGGTGATGCCATCCAGCCATCTCATCCACTGTCATCCCCTTCTCCTCCTGCCCCCAATTCCTCCCAGCATCAGAGTATTTTCCAATGAGTCAACTCTTCGCATGAGGTGGCCAAAGTACTGGAGTTTCAGCTTTAGCATTATTCCTGCCAAAGAAATCCCAGGGCTGATCTCCTTCAGAATGGACTGGTTGGATCTCCTTGCAGTCCAAGGGACTCTCATGAGTCTTCTCCAACACTACAGTTCAAAAGTATCAATTCTTCGGTGCTCAGCCTTCTTCACAGTCCAACTCTCACATCCATACATGACCACTGGAAAAACCATAGCCTTGACTAGACGGACCTTTGTTGGCAAAGTAATGTCTCTGCTTTTGAATATGCTATCTAGGTTGATCATAACTTTCCTTCCAAGGAGTAACCGTCTTTTAATTTCATGGCTGCAGTCACCATCTGTGGTGATTTTGGAGCCCAAAAAAATAAAGTCTGACACTGTTTCCACTGTTTCTCCATCTATTTCCCATGAAGTGATGGAACCAGATGCCATGATCTTCATTTTCTGAATGTTGAGTTTTAAGCCAACTTTTTCACTCTCCTCTTTCACTTTCATCAAGAGGCTTTTTAGTTCCTCTTCACTTTCTACCATAAGGGTGATGTCATCTGCATATCTGAGGTTATTGATATTTCTCCCGGCAATCTTGATTCCAGCTTGTGTTTCTTCCAGTCCAGTGTTTCTCATGATGTACTCTGCATAGAAGTTAAATAAGCAGGGTGACAATATACAGCCTTGACATACTCCTTTTCCTATTTGGAACCAGTCTGTTGTTCCATGTCCAGTTCTAACTGTTGCTTCCTGACCTGCATACAGATTTCTCAGGAGGCAGGTCAGGTGGTCTGGTATTCCCATCTCTTTCAGAATTTTCCACAGTTTGTGGTGATCCACACAGTCAAAGGCTTTGACATAGTCAATAAAGCAGAAATAGATGTTTTTCTGGAACTCTCTTGCTTTCTCCATGATCCAGCGGATGTTGGCAATTTGATCTCTGGTTCCTCTGCCTTTTCTAAAACCAGCTTGAACATTATATATATATAGCTAAAGTGGGAGACTACTGTGATCTTAGGAGACAAATGCTACCATTACTTTTAATATTTGAATGTTAAATTCCTGTTGTAAATGCAATGGTAAGTGGTTTGAAGGGGCAGTCTGTAGGAAAATCAATTGTTAAAAAGAATATGCCACCTTCATACGGGCTGTCTTTGGGTGCCATAATTGCGGCTTGCCAATGAAATGTATCTGCACCAAATGGACCTGAAAAAACACTGCTGAAGGCTTATGGGCTAAATCATTAAGTTCCTTATTAATCTGTTTCAACACCACAGTCTGAGCTTTTCATCTGGCTTTTCAATATCTTGGTGTGTACTCAAAGGTGTGGCCAACCAGCTGATTATCCTAGCGACTGGGAAGGACTGCCTCACTGTCCCAAATCAGCTCTGCCAGACATAAGTGCAGAAGGGCTA
This sequence comes from Bubalus bubalis, assembly GCF_019923935.1. Lineage (NCBI taxonomy): Eukaryota > Metazoa > Chordata > Mammalia > Artiodactyla > Bovidae > Bubalus > Bubalus bubalis. The sequence goes on along the minus strand of NC_059161.1, from coordinate 99,288,873 downwards.
GGACCTTCCTCAAGCCACTGTTGGCCTTCTCCCCATGCAGTAATCAGTCCTCCCTGGCCCTACAGGGCTCACAAGCACAACACAGCCACAAGATGTCTGGTCTGACATCATATTTTACATCTTCTTATTTTGTGCATCCCTTACCTACTTACTGTGGATATCGATGACTTTCTTACTTTTACCTTGCAACCTTCCTACTAGCTTTATAAGTGAATGATCTTCTACCTTTACTGTGTATTTGCCTTTACCAATGAACTTTTTCCTTTCAAATTTTTCATATTTCTAGTTGTGGCCTTTTCCATTTAGAGCAGTCCCTTTAACATTTCTGGTAAAGCTAGTTTCATGGAGCTGAATTCTTTTAGCCTTTAGTTCAATTCAGTCAACTCAGTTGTGTCCGACTCTTTGTGACCCCCATGGACTGCAGCACGCCAGGCTTCCCTGTCCAACACCACCTCCAGGAGCTTACTCACACTCATCTCCACTGAGTTGGTGATGCCATCCAACCATCTCATCCTCTGTTGTCCCCTTCTCCTCCCATCTTCAATCTTTCCCAGCATCAGGGTCTTTTCCAATGAGTCAGTTCTTCACATCAGGTGGCCAAAGAATTGGAGTTTCAGCTTTCAGTAAATATTCAGGACTGATTTACTTTAGGACTGACTGGTTGGATAAAACTTTATTTCACCTTCAAATGTGAGTGAGAAGTTTGTAGAGCATTCCTGGTTATGTATTTTTCCTGTTTATTATTTTAAATAATTGACCTTCATGGCCCACATAGTTTCTGCTGAAAACTCAGCTCAGAATCTTATAGGAATTCCTCTGTACATAACTTTTTGCTTTTCCCTTGCTGCTTTTAAGATTTTCTCTTTAACTTTTGCCATTTCAATTACAATTTTTCTTGGTGTGAACTTCTTTGGGTTTGATCTGTTCAGTATTCTCTGTCCTTCTTTGACTTGGATGTCTGTTTCCTTTGCTATTATGTCTTCAAATATATTCTCTGCACACCTTCTCTCTCCTCTTTCTGCTGCTGCTACTTGCTGTTTAGTCACTAAACCATGTCTGACTCTTTGCTACCCCAGGAACTATAGCTTGTCAGTCTCCTCTATCCATGGGATTTTCCAGGCAAGAATAGTGGAGTAGGTTGCCATTTCCTTCTTAAGGGCTTCTCATTATGAGACCCCTGCCCCCGCTCCCAAATGTGAATGTTAGTATGCTTAAGGTTGTATCAGAAGTGTCTGATTGTTGTTGTTCAGTCACCAAGTCATGGCCAACTCGTCATGACTCCATGGACTGCAATATGCCAGGCTTCCCTGTATCTCATCATCTCCTGGAGTTTGCCCAAGTTCATGTAAATTGCATCAGTGATGCCATCCAACCCTCTCATCCTCTGTCACTCTCTTCTCCTCCTGCTTTCAATCTTTCCCAGCATCAGGGTCTTTTCCAATGAGTTGGCTCTTTGCATCAGGTGGCCAAAATACTGGAGCTTCAGCTTCAGCATCAATCCTTCCAATGAATATTCAGGGTTGATTTTCTTTAGGATTACTGGTTTGATCTCCTGGCCAGTCTAAGGAACTCTCAAGAGTCTTCTCTAGCACCACTGCTGCCAGTGTCTATGTGTCCATGATGAGTTTCAACTAACTCCTGTCTCTCCAGAAGGTTCTCAAAGATCATCAAGTGAGTCTGACCAAAGATTCTTTCAAATCACTGTTTCTGCCCTGAATCTCATGAGTGTGTGGGCGTTTGTGTTTTCTATTTAAGTATGGAGTCTCTATTTCCCACAGTCTTCTGGCTCTCCCAAAAGTAAACCCTACTCACCCAAAGTGAAATGCTCTTGGGGGCTCATCTTCTCAGTGCAAGACCTCTGAGGTGGGAATCCCAAAGTAAGGCTCAAACTCCTCACTCCTTGGGAAGAACTTCTGTGATAATACTTATATTTGCATTTGTGGCTCACCTACCCTGGGGTATAAAGTCTTAACTATACCAAATCACTGCCCCTCCTACCTGTCTCATTGTGGTTCCTTCCTTATATCTTTATTTGCAGAAGCTCTTTTCTGCTAGTCTTCAGGTCATTCTCATGGATAGTTTCTCTGTAAGTAGTTGCAGTTCTGGTGTGCCCATGGAAGCAGACAAGCTCATGGTTATCCTACTCTCTTATTATCTTGTCCTCCAATGACATTTTTTGAAGAAAGAAAAAGTCATCCTAAAATTCATATGGAATCACGAGGGATCCCAAACAACCAAAACAATCTTAAAAAGGAAAAACTAAACTAGAGTACTAACACTTCTTGATTAAAAACTTACTACAAACCTACAGTAATCAAAACAGTAGGGTACTGGAATAAAGACAGACAAAGAACAGAACAGAGTCCAGATATAAACCCTTGCATATATGGTCAAATGACTTTCGGCAAGGGTGGCAAGACCATTCAACAGAAATAAAAATAACAATCTTTTCAACAAATGGTGCTGGATATTCACATGAAAAGAATAAAACTGGATCACTGCCTAACATCATATACAAAAACTCAAAACAGATCAAAGAACTAAATGTAAAAACTAAAACAATGTATCTCTTAGTAGAAAATATAGGGGAAAATATATTTGGCAATGATTTGGCAATGATTTCTTGGATATGAAAATATACAGGCAACAACAATGTAAATAAACTAACTGGCCGTCATGAATATTTAACATTTTGTGCATCAAAAGACAATATCAATAGAGTAAAAAAGCAACCTACAGAATGGGAAAATATTTGCAAGTTAAATATCTGATAAGTGATTAATATCCAATAGATAGAGAGAACTTCTAAAACTCAACAGCAAAAAAATACAACCCTAGAAAAGAATCTGAAAAAGGACAGAGAGAGATAGGTCTGAATCACTTTGCTGTACACCTGAAACTAACACAATATAAATCAACTGTATTTCAATTTTTAAAAAATGAAGTTCAGTAAACTAAAAAACAAACAAAAGAATTCAAAAATGGGCAAAGGACTTGAATAGACATTTTTCCAAAGAAGATTATAAATAGATAGTGAGTACAGGAAAATATGGTCAACATCACTTATCACTAGGAAAATGCAAATCAAAATTATAATGAGATATCATACTTCACACCCATTAGATGGCTCCGACCAAAAGAACAGAAAACAACAACGTTGGCAAAGATGTGGAGAAATTAGAAGACTTCTACACTGTAAGTGGGAACATAAGATGATGCAACTACTGTGGAAAACTCTAGGACAGTTCTTCAAAAAATTAAAAAGAGAATTATCATTGTAACCCAGCAATTCCCTTTCTGGACATATACCCCAAAGAACTGAAAGCAGTCTCAAATAGATATTTATACACCCATGTTCAAAGCAGCATCATTAACTATAACTAAAATGTAAAACCAACCCAAGTGTCAAAACTGATAAAAGCAAAACGCAAGTGTATATATATACGGTGGAATATTATTCATCCTTTTAGGATGGCAATTTTGAAATAAAATATGAATGAACTTGAAGACTACAAGACTAACTGACAGACATGCCAGTCACAAAAAAATCACATACTATATGAATTATACATTTATATGAGGTACCTAAAATATAGACAAAATCATGGAGACAGAAAAGTACAAAGGAGTTTCTAGGGGCTGGGGGGTGGGTGAGGAGGGAATGGAACATCATTGTTTAATGGGTCTAAAGCTTTTACAAGATGAAAAGAAGTCACAGAGATAGTTGGCTCAAGTTTCCGCAACATTAAAAATATGTAAAATACCACTGATACATATATCTTAGAATAGTAAGCATAGTAAATTTAATGTTTTGTATTCAAAAAATTTTAATTGAAAAAATGAGGCCAACACAAAATATTTACTTGGCAAAGCAACCTCAATGACCTAATTGTCTTCTTGGTGAGTAAGTACATTTCAAAGTAGAGAAATGAAAAATTAAATATATGTATGTTCAAAAAAATCATACATATGTTATTAATATTTGTACTTGAATCTTTGGGTGTTTGGCATTTTAAGTAAATTTTAAGTAAAATTATCTTTAAGGGAATTTGGAAAGGTTACCTTTGTAAATCCAATTTAAAATAGGAAATTGAGTAACTGATCTAGATTTGTGATTATAAGTTCACATCGCATTTATAAAAGGATTTGAAATATATCAAACAATGTATATAGTTATACATTTAATGTGCTAGATTTGTAAGAATTACTCAAGTGTTCTGAAAAGACTGAAACTGAAATACCTAAAAAAGAAAACACATTAAATGCATAATTGCAGTTTAAAACATCTAAAGCATTTAACTAAAATGCCTAAGTATTATTCAAAGGCCCTGGAAAATGTTATTTAAAATGTTAAGATCCATAAAAGGAATAAGGTTCTTTGTAAACATGCCATGTCTCCTTCACTGGCTGGGAACAGCTCTTGGGCAGAACTCTATCTCACTCATCTTCCTCTCCCTAGCACTCAGAAGAAGTATATAGTAGGTGCCCAGGGAATGTTAATTAATTAATTAAATAGATTGCTAAGGTAGGGCAGGGGGACAAGTTGTAAGCATGTTGGCAGGGGACACAAATTTGAGCTATTTGTGGAGACTATATAGAGTGTGTGATTTATGAGTCTGTGATTGAGCATGTAGGGGTGCAGATTTGTGGTTTGTAAAGGAGAAGTGATTCATGTATGTGTGTTATCTACACATGTGCCAGGTGAATAAGGGAGAAACTTCCCAGGACTTGCCCTCTCTACAGCTTGGGCCAGGCTAGAGTCATCCACTGGTCTTTTCTCCTCCCACCCTGGTCCCTTCTTTCCTACCTTATATGTACATCACTCTCCAGTCCATAGGCCCCATGTTCAACAGCTTTCTCAAAGGACATTATGGTATTCTCAGGCCCCAGCTGTGGAAGAAAAGGACATCAAGCCTTTAATCTCACAGTCTTTTCTGCTGACATCCCTTTTAGGGTAGTGACAGGGCCCAGTAAGAAAGGACTTTAGAAAGCAAAACTTGGTTCCCTTGGCTCTTTGTTCAAAGAACCTGCCTACATTCTTTTTTTTTTTTTTTAATTTTATTTTATTTTTAAACTTTACATAATTGTATTAGTTTTGCCAAATATCAAAATGAATCCACCTGCCTACATTCTTGTCTACCAAATCTGATTCAGGGACTCTGCTCATCTGAGGCAATGTCACTGGACACAATAAAGAGAAATGGACTGAGAATTAGGTGAGTTCAAATCCAACATCTACAATTAATTACTTATTCTTGTCATCTCAAGTCAACCCTTTTACTTCTCCAGGGGGTTCCGAGGATCTGATGCACCCTCTACACCTATGCACACCTGTACTCGCCCACATTCTTCATGCTCAGACCTACCATGGGTGCACCTCTATGTCCAAAGAAGTACGGCTTGGGTGCCAATTTATTCTTCTCCTGAACGCAGGCAGAAAAATTCCCCAATGGAAGCAAATAGAGACACAAAAGGATAAGAAAAAAGGGCAATCCAATAGCCACTTGTAGAGCTGAAAAAGTTGAAGGAGGAGGAAGGGGGGAAAAAAGGCAAATAGGAATGGAGAACCATCCCAAGAAACTAACTATCCCCAAGCAACAACAAATAAATACTTAGTCCATGGGTTCACTAACTCTGTAGACTCACTGATTTACTCTGTATTTCTTTCACATCCTTATGTTCTCTCAGTGATTTGAAAACACAGGAATATCCAAATATAAACACTATTATTAAGTCACTACTGTTAACAAATGTAAATTTACAAAGGAATGAATTATACTAGAGGTGGGAAGCAAAGGAAAAAGAGGGACTGTTAAGGAATATCTTCTCAGAAAAAGGAGTTTAGTTGGTTCTGAGAAAGCCCGGAAGCCCTTTAAAAATAGCCTTTGTTAGTCACTGAGTCATGTCTGACTCTTTGTGACCCATGGATTGTAGCACACTGGGCTCCTCCATCCAAGGGTTTCCCAGACAAGGAGACTGGAGTGGACTGCCATTTCCTTCTCCCGGGTCTCTTCCCAACCCAGGGATCAAACTCACATCTTCTACATTGGCGGGTGGATTCTTTACCACTGAGCCACCAGTGAAGGCCAAAGATAAGCTTTAAATGCCTCTATTTCAGGCAGTAAGGTAGAGTAGAAGGGATAGTGCTGATGTGTGTTTGGTTGCTCAGTTGTGTCCAACTCTTTGTGACCCTTTGGACTAGCCTGCCAGGCTTCTCTGTCCATGGGATTTTTCAGGCAAGAATACTGGAGTAGGTTGCCATTTTCCTACTCCAAGGGAGCTTGCTGACCCAGGGACTGAACCTGAGTCTCCTGCATGGCAGGCAGATTCTTTACCTACTAAGCCACTGCAGAAGCCCAGAAGGGACAGTAGTTGACAGAAATGTGAATTCAAAGCCAAATGCTACTACTTTCTAATTGTGTGACTCAGACATGTTGCTTAACCTCTCTGGGTCTTCATTATCTTCATCTGGAAAATGGAGCTATCTTGCTACTAACATCTACTTCATAGAACTGATATGAGAGTTGACACCACAGGTACTCAGTATTTTGCGCTCTCTCTCTCTCACACACACACACACACACACACAGAGCCTGACCATAATACCTATTTAGCATTGGTTATTTCCCACTTACTATTTTAGACCTCTGAAAATTTTACCCACTTGTAAGTTTTAAAATTACCACCTATGTCACTTTTGAACATAGATCTTCAGCTCTAACCTCTCAACTTTGTAAGCACATTACACCTCTTGTTTCTTTTTCTCTCATTACATGTCATCTGGTATCTTCTGATTCTAGCTAAAATTTAGGAAAAGAAAAGAGTTAATTATTGCTTCTTCTAATATCTTGCCCCCAGAAACATTTCCTAAAATTCACCCTCCACCTACATACAAACACATACATACAAACATACCCATATACAAATACACAAGGGCAACACTGCAATCCTAGTCTTTCTCTTGCCTGCATCTTTATACAAGTAGGATGCAAGCACTCCTTGTTTAACCAGTAATCAAAAAGACACAGACAGAAGGTCCTCCTGGTTTCTCAGTAAGGGTGTTGAGAGATAATTACATTCTCAAAACAATTTCATGTACACCTCTGATTCTTATTTGTTTCCATGATATTAGGGCAAAGAATGGAGAGGAAACCAGTAGCAGAGGCACACACTTCTGCTTCTGGGGAAGTTCCCAGATGTGACAGGGACTCACACACTTCTACTCTGAGTTACTAAGATGTACCCATGGATATCTGCACCTGGTTCATGAGTTGAAACTAGTAATATTTAAATACAAACTTAAAGAACTGGGATTTATACCATCGTTCTGGTCAAATAAAATTGCCTCTATTCTTTCCCTAACCCCAATCCATTTCAAGACAGTCAATATGTAACAAAAGAGAGAAAATTCTTATTTTTCTAGAAGGAGAATCCCTCTTTACAAGAAGATTGGTTTGATCAGGGAAATGCTATGATAGGTCATGTGGGGTTGTCTGACTATAAGGAGCATCACTGAGTAATAAGCTGAATGAATTTCAAAGAGGTACGCTGGTGGCTATCTATCCAGCTTGTTTCACTGAGTAAGGTACAGAAGTTAAAGGCAGAACTGAAAGGATCAGGCAAGGTTCCACCCACAGAACATACCTTCTCCTTCCAAATGGATCAAGTAGAAAGCCAAAGGCCATGAAAGAATAACCATCATAGCTATGCTGCTCAGGTGTATGTAGGGAGCAAAGACCTGGGAGAAAGCCAAAAGTCAGGCTGAACACATCTGAACAGACAGGGCTACAACTAAGAATGGTGCTTACCTGCAGTGACAGCCCAACGGTGAGCCATCTGTCTTTCCAGTAAGTGAATAAAATCCAGAAAAAAAATGAGCATATCACAATCACTAGCAGAATCAGGATCTGGGGAAACAAAAAGAATTTCCTGACTTCCAAGCACTAATCTTGGATGAGAACCATCCTTAGGAAATGTATGTGTCCCTATAGTGTCTGGGTCCTCATTTCCTCATCCTTTTAACCTAACCAACCTGCAAATGCTCAATATTAGATGAATTCAATAATTTACCTTCTTTGCTTTCTGGAGAAAAAAAAGTACACAGCTTTTGTGTATATGTGTATATGGCCTGGTACCTTTACTAATTTATCCTCTCCACCTCAGCTGGGCCACCATCAGTACTGGCATGTCTCACTCAGCTTCAATAATGGCTATTATAAATATTCACTACTTTTTTACATGACTCAATTTGGTAACAAGTAAAAAATATTTTGTAAGCAAGTACCTTTTCAGTGCATGTTTTCCCCAGCAGACCGTAAGTTTCAAGAGGTCAAGGACAATATTTGTTTATAATTATATCTTCACTGCCTTGCAGAATATGTCTGATTCATATAAAATACCCAATAAATATTTGTTGAACAGACGAAAAATATCTGCTGGCCAGAACACTATTTCATTGAGAAAGAACACTGAGACCAAGAAGATACAACTTTAAATTTTTCTCCTTCAAATATAGTTTTTCTGCTTCTATGTTGCCTGTAAAGAATACTTGGTTCCCACTCTCTCACAATCTCTATAAAAAAGCAATTGAATTAAACCTTCTCACAAAATAATTCCAGGTCATACTGCCTTCAATGGTTAATTTTCCAAACATTTAAGAAAAAAATATTTCCACTTTAACAAGCTCTCCTAGAGAATAAAAAAGAGGGAATGCTCTCTAACTTGTCTTATGAAGCCAACAAAACATTAATACTCAAATTCAATAATGACATTACAAGAGAGAAAAATTATAGTCCAATTTCTCCTATTAACAGATGCAGAAATCTTAACCTATTAGCAAATCAAATGCATTACAACACAAGGGTTTAATTGTCAAATAAGATTCATATGAATCTTCTGTGATTCTGTGAGCATACCCAACACCAAACTTCACTAATGGTTGAAATGATATAGTCAATTAAAGATAAAATTTTTTCTTGTAGGAAAATCTGATTTTATCAAATGCAGCTATTCATAAAAATGTCTTTCCTCTCCTGTATTTGGATACATGCTGATCCTGGACTTAAAATATGAGGTGTGTTTTTGTAGCAATATTTTTTGGAATCCATTTTCTTGAATAATGGAAATAAAAGCAAAAATAAACAAATGAGACCTAGTTAAACTTAAAGGTTTTTGCACAGCAAAAGAAACCAGGAACAAAATGAAAAGACAATCCACAGAAGAAGACAAAATATTTGCAAGTGCTGCAACTATCAACAAACCAAACAACTGAATCAAAAAAGGGCAGAAGACCTAAATAGACCTTTTGCCAAAGAAAACATATAGACAGCCAACAGGGAAATGAAAAGATGCTCAACATCACCAATTATTAGAGAAATGCAAATCAAAACTACAATGAGGCATCAACTCACACCAGTCAGAATGGCTGTCAAAAAAAGTCTACAAATAATCATTGCTGGAGAGGCATAGATAAAAGGGAACCCTGCTAAATTGTTGGTAGGAATGTAAACTGGTGCAGCCAAGGGAAAATGGTTGGAGGTTCCTTAAAAAACTAAAAGCAGAGCTACCATATGACCCTGCAACACCACTCCTGGACATGTATCTAGAGAAAAACATGGTCTGAAACAATACATGCACCCCAATGTTCATTGCAGCACTATTTACAATAGCCAAGACATGAAAGCAACATGAATGTCCATCAACGGATGAATGCACAAAGAAAATGTGGTACACAGATACAATGGAATCTTACTTAGCCATAAAAAAAAGAATGAAATATTGCCAATTGCAGTAACATGGATGAATCTAGACCTTGTCAAACAAAGTATGTCAGATTGAAAGGCAAATATCATATGATTTCATTTATATGCAGAATCTAAAAAAAGATACAAATGAATTTATTTACAAAACAGAAATAGATTCACAGTCACAGAAAACAAACTATGGTTGCTAAAGGGGAAAGGAGAATGGGGAGGGAAAAATGAGGAGTATGGGATTAACAGATACACACTACTATATATGAAATGGATTAAAACACAAGGATCTACTGCATAGCACAGGGAACTATACTCAACATCTTATAGGGATTTATAATGGAAAAGAATCTTAAAAAGAATGTATATGCATATGTGTTTATAAATGATCACTTGGCTGTACCCCTGCAACAACACTGTAAATGAACTATGCTGTTGCTTAGTTCCTAAGTTGTGTCCAATTCTGGTGACACCATGCACTGCAGCATGCCAGGCTTCCCTGTCCTCCATTATCTCCCAGAGTTTGCTCGAACTCATGTTCATTGAGTCGGTGATGCTATCTAACCATCTCATCCTCTGCCATTCCCTTCTCCTTTTGCCTTTAATCTTTCCCAGAATCAGGGTCTTCTCCAATGAGTCAACTCTTCACATCAGGTGGTCGAAAGTATTAGAGCTTCAGCTTCAGCATCAGGCCTTCCAATGGATATTCAGGGGTGATCTCCTTTAGGATTGACTGGTTTGATCTCCTTGCAGTCCAAGGGACTCTCAAGTCTTCTCCAGCACTACAGTTTGAAGCACCGATTTTTCAGTGCTCAGCCTTTTTTATGGTCCAACTCTCACAATTCTCACGTGACTACTGGAAAAATCATAGCTTTCTTTAAAAGGACCTGTGTCAGCAAAGTGATATCTCTGCTTTTTAATACACTGTCTAGGTTTCTTGTAACCTGCTTACAAGGAGCAAGCATCTTTTAATTTCATGGCTGCAGTCACCATCTGCAGTGATTTTGGAGCCCAAGAAAATAAAATCTTTCACTCTTTCCACTTTTTCCCCTTCTACATGCATGAAGTAAATCAACTATACTTCAATAAAAAGAAATTTGTTAATCTGAGGTGTGTGTTTTAAGCAAAATGTATGGAAACTTTGATTCCCAGAAGGAGCCTTTTGAGTTATGGAGCATCCTTATCTTATATCCCATTAATTATGCAACTCAGGTCAGCAATGTCTCCCACAATACAAATTTATAAATTTCAAGATTATTTACAATAAGCAACCCAAATATACAAGGTTATATTCTGCTAGAAATTTTCATAGATAAAAATTCTTCACTATCTTTTGACTAATAACTATTTTTAGTATGTTTAAATACCTTCGATATATTTATAAAGAGTTTTGATTGTGGTCATTCATTCCTCTCTGAACATGCCTAAGTGGAAGGAGAATAGGTTACAGGCCTGGTACTAACCCTTTCCTTCAGGGTTTATTCTTTGCACACTAAAACTGAAACTCCAAGCCCCACAGAATCCCTGTTGCCAACAGAAGCAATCTCTCCTCACAAGTCTAATAAACCTAATCCTTCAATGGATGAAGCCGTGACTAAGGTGGTCACCTTTCAAGGGCATGCCCACTCTTTCTCATACCTCACCTGCATCACTTTCCATTGTCTCAGTTCAGTTCAGTTCAGTCGCTCAGTCATGTCCAACTCTTTGCAACCCCATGAACCTCAGCATACCAGGCCTCCATGTCCATCACAAACTCCTGGAGTTCACCCAAACCCATGTGCATCGAGGCGGTGATTCCATCCAACCATCTCATCGTCTGTTGTCCCCTTCTCATCCTACCTCCAATCCCTCCCAGCATTAGGATATTTTCAAATGAGTCAGCTCTCCGCATCAGGTGGCCAAAGTATTGGCGTTTCAGCTTCAGCCAGTCCCTTCAATGAACACCCAGGACTGATCTCCTTTAGAATGGACTGGTTGGATCTCCTTGCAGTCCAAGGGACTCTCAAGAGTCTTCTCCAACACCACAGTTCAAAAGCATCAATTCTTCGGCACTCAGCCTTCTTCACAGTCCAACTCTCACATCCATACATGACTACTGGAAAAACCATAGCCTTGACTAGATGGACCTTTGTTGGCAAAGTAATGTCTCTGCTTTTGAATATGCTGTCTAGGTTGGTCATAACTTTCCTTCTGAGGAGCAAGCGTCTTTTAATTTCATGGCTGCAGTCACCATCTGCAGTGATTTTGGAGCCCAGAAAAATAAAGTCAGCCACTGTTTCAACTTTTTCCCCATCTATTCGCCATGAAGTGATAGGACCAGATGCCATAATCTTAGTTTTCTGAATATTGAGCTTTAAGCCAACTTTGTCACTCTCCACTTTTACTTTCATCAACAGGCTTTTTAGTTCTTCTTCACTTTCTGTCATAAGGGTGGTGTCATCTGCATATCTGAGGTTATTGATATTTCTCCCAGCAATCTTGATTCCAGCTTGTGCTTCCTCCAGCCCAGCATTTCTCATGATATACTCTGCATATAAGTTAAATAAGCAGGGTGACAATATACAGCCTTGACGTACTCCTTTTCCTATTTGTCTACAGACTTATAATCAGAATTAGACCTAAGAATACTTCAAGAGATGGCTTTATTAAATTTACTGACCAAACTCTACAGTATATGTAGGAAAAAAATCCTAAGATTGTTAAACAAGGAGAAAAGAATTCAAGACTGGGCTAAACTTATGTATGTACGGGCTTCTCTTGTGACTCAGCTGGTAAAGAATCTTGCAATGCGGGAGACTGGGTTCAATTCCTGGGTTGGGAAGATTCCCTGGAGAAGGGAAAGGCTACCCACTCCAGTATTCTGGCCCGGAGAATTCCATGGACCATATAGTCCATGGGGTCGCAAAGAGTCGGACATGACTGAGCGACTTTCACTGTGTGTGTGTGTGTGTGTGTGTGTGTGTGTGTGTAATTTATTTATTTATCCATCCTAAAGGAAGATATAAGCATCTGAATGCAGAGTTTCAAACAATAGCAAGAAGAGATAAGAAAGCCTTCTTCAGCAATCAATGCAAAGAAATAGAGGAAAACAACAGAATGGGAAAGACTAGAGATCTCTTCAATAAAATTAGAGATACCAAGGGAACATTTCATGCAAAGATGGGCTCGATAAAGGACAGAAATGGTATGGACCTAACAGAAGCAGAAGATATTCAGAAGGGATGGCAAGAATACACAGAAGAACTGTACAAAAAAAGATCTTCACAACCCAGATAATCACGATGGTATGATCACTGACCTAGAGCCAGACATCCTAGAATGTGAAGTCAAGTGGGCCTTAGAAAGCATCACTACGAACAAAGCTAGTGGAGGTGATGGAATTCCAGTTGAGCTCTTTCAAATCCTGAAAGATGATGCTGTGAAAGTGCTGCACTCAATATGCCAGCAAATTTGGAAAACTCAGCAGTGGCCACAGGACTGGAAAAGGTCAGTTTTCATTCCAATCCCAAAGAAAGGCAACGCCAAAGAATGCTCAAACTACCGCACAACTGCACTCATCTCACACGCTAGTAAAGTAATGCTCAAAATTCTCCAAGCCAGGCTTCAGCAATATGTGAACGGTGAACTTCCTGATGTTCAAGCTGGTTTTAGAAAAGGCGGAGGAACCAGAGATCAAATTGCCAACATCTGCTGGATCGTGGAAAAAGCAAGAGAGTTCCAGAAAAACATCTATTTCTGCTTTATTGACTATACCAAAGCCTTTGACTGTGTGGATCACAATAAACTGTGGAAAATTCTGAAAGAGATGGGAATACCAGACCACCTGATCTGCCTCTTGAGAAATTTGTATGCAGGTCAGGAGGCAACAGTTAGAACTGGACATGGAACAACAGACTGGTTCCAAATAGGAAAAGGAGTACGTCAAGGCTATATACTGTCACCCTGCTTATTTAACTTATATGCAGAGTACATCGTGAGAAATGCTGGGCTGGAGGAAGCACAAGCTGGAATCAAGATTGCTGGGAGAAATATCAATAACCTCAGATATGCAGATGACACCACCCTTATGGCAGAAAGTGAAGAAGAACTAAAAAGCCTCTTGATGAAAGTGCAAGTGGAGAGTGACAAAGTTGGCTTAAAGCTCAATATTCAGAAAACTAAGATTATGGCATCTGGTCCTATCACTTCATGGGAAATAGATGGGGAAACAGTGGAAACAGTGAGAGTCTTTATTTTTCTGGGTTCCAAAATTACTGCAGATGGTGACTGCAGCCATGAAATTAAAAGATGCTTACTCCTTGGAAGGAAAGTTATGACCAACCTAGACAGCATATTCAAAAGCAGAGACATTACCTTGCCGACAAAGGTCCGTCTAGTCAAGGCTATGGTTTTTCCAGTAGTCATGTATGGATGTGAGAGTTGGACTGTGAAGAAAGCTGAGTGCCAAAGAATTGATGCTTTTGAACTGTGGTGTTGGAGAAGACTCTTGAGAGTCCCTTGGACTGCAAGGAGATCCAACCAGTCTATCCTAAAGGAGATCAGTCCTGGGTATTCATTGGAAGGTCTGATGTTGAAGCTGAAACTCCAATACTTTGGCCACCTGTTGCAAAGAGCTAATTCATTTGAAAAGACCCTGATCCTGGGAAAGATTGAGGGCAGGAGGAGAAGGGGACGACAGAGGATGAGATGGTTGGATGGTATAACCAACTCCATGGACATGAGTTTGGGTGGCCTCGGGGAGTTGGTATTGGACTGGGAAGCCTGGTGTGCTGCAGTTCATGGGGTTGCAAAGAGTCAGACATGACTGAGCAACTGAACTGAACTGATACAACAAAGGAAACAATCAACAAAATGAAAAGACTATCTTTTGAATGAGAGAAGGTATGTGGAAATCATAGGCTTGATAAGGGGTTAACATCCAAAATATATAAAGAGCTCATACAGCTCAACATTAAAAAAAGAAACAACTCAAATTAAAATTGGGCACAAGACCTGAATAGACATGTTTCCAAAGAAGACCTAGAGATGGTGAAAAAGGCACATGAAAAGATGTTCAACATCACTAATCATCAGAAAAATGCAAAGTAAAACCAGAATGAGCTATCACCTCACACGTGTCAGAATGGCTATTGTCAAAAACTCAACAAATAATAAATGTTGGCAAGGATGTGGAAAAAAGGGAATCCAAGTACACATTGGTACAAATGTAAATTAATACAACCACTATGAAACACAGTATGAAGGGTCCTCAAAAAAATTGAAAACAGAACTACCATACGTTTCACCAATTCCATTCCTGGGGTTATGCTAAAGAAAATGAAAACATCAATTCAAAAAGAAATATGAACCCCAATGCTCATAGCAGCTTTATTTACAATAGCCAAGATGTGGAAGCAACCTAGCTGTTTATCAACAACAGATGAATGGATAAAATGATGTGATCAATGTGTGTGTGTGTGTGTGTGTGTGTGTGTGTATGTACTTACATACAATGGAATACAACTAGGACATAAAAAAGAATGGAACTTTGCCATTTTCAAAAAATGGATGGGCCTGGAGGATACTATACTTAGTAAAGTACATCAGACCGAGAATGAGAAATACTGTATGTTTTCATGCATATGCAGAATATACAAAATAAATGAATGAATATAATAGAACAGAAACAGACTCACAGATACAGAAAACAAACTAGTGGTTACTAGCAGAGAAAGGAGTAGGGGAGGAGCTAGATAGGGAAAGGGGATTAAGAGACACTAACTACTAGATATAAAACT
This sequence comes from Bubalus bubalis, assembly GCF_019923935.1. Classification (NCBI taxonomy): domain Eukaryota; kingdom Metazoa; phylum Chordata; class Mammalia; order Artiodactyla; family Bovidae; genus Bubalus; species Bubalus bubalis. Next base: position 99,273,344 of record NC_059161.1, on the reverse strand, counting down.
TAGCAAGATACAAGGATGTTATGTACAGCACAGGGAATATAGCCAGCAGCTTATAATAATTTTAAATGGAATATAATATAAATATATTGATTACTATGTTATATACCTAACACTAATATAATACTGTAAACCAACTATACTTCAATTTAAAAAAAAAATGGTAGCCAATGCATTATAAAATTGGGATGCCAGCGATTTCTTGGTGTAATATGGAAGAAAGAATTCAATGGTTTATTGAGAAAAGGTTTCTGGAATGCTATCACCTATAATAAGCTAACCCACACCATACTGAGCTCTATGGGCAGTCTCAGAGGACACTGAAAAACACATAGTGAGAAAGTGTCAGCATCCTTGAAAAGCACCACAGTGGCCATGCTTTATGCCTAGATAAAGGTGAGGGGTGTTGCCACTCAAACTGGCTTCCTGAGTTCAAAGGCAATGATGAGATTCTACTGTGGCAGAGGCCAAGTAGCAGCACTCACTGCCAGGGGCAAGGTAAGCATGGTTTCTGTAAAAGGCACAAGGCTAGAATGACAATCAGAATGGTACAACCCATAGGGTTATAACTTGGTAGTAACTAACTGATCATGCTGTCCCAATTCCAAAATAGATGGTGATCTCAACAGGCCTGTTTATGTACTTTTCAGTCTACACTCTTTCCCTTTAAGAACTTACAACTTCAATTTCCATCTGTCCTAATCCTTAAATCTATATTTTCAGTTCATACTTTCCTTTTGAAAAAGAGGAAATTTAAGGAGACCACTCAGAGAATTTGACATGCTCCTGGATTTGAGGAAATACAAGGAAAACCATGCCTAAAAAAAGTCTATAAATACCAAGAAGCTATGCTGGAGATGCTCAAGCCCATGGCAGTATAAGACAAGGGAGGCAATGTTGGAAATGAGCTGCAAGTCTTCAGATGCTGGATCAGTAATGACTGCTTCCTCAGAACAGGTATGGATCCTTTGTAATTGCTAATATAACTTTAAAGGGCTTCAAACTAAGGGAGAGTCAAAAGGACCTTAGCAGAGAAGCATCAGGGAATACAGGAAGACAGGCATTCACTTTACCAAGAGAGTTGCAATCAAGGTTCTCAGCAGAAAGTGAAAGTGAAACTGAAGTTGCTCAGTCGTGTCCAGCTCTTTGCAACCCCATGGACTGTAACCTACCAGGTTCCTCTGTCCATGGGATTTTCCAGCAAGAATACTGGAGTGGACTGCCATTTCCTTCTCCAGGAAATCTTCCCAACCCAGGGATTGAACCCAGGTCTCCCACATTGTAGGCAGACACTTTACCATCTAAGCCACCAGGGAAGTCAGCAGAAGGGTCTCTGAAAATACACATGGAAAAATCCATGCAGTTAAGAGCCAACAACTGCATTTACTTGGTCCTGTTAGAACCAACCCCTCCCTGTGGGACTGTGTTCTTTCATCCTATCTCTCCTTTCCCTGAGCCATACTCTGGAAGAAAGGTAAAAGGACGATCATGCTCTTTCCACCACTGCAGGTTCCCAGCCCTGGGTCATGTGAAATAGGGGAAGGGAAATACTTCATGAAGTTGGAGTGAAGCGAAATTTTTAACGAATGAAACAAGATTGTTCTTGTGACTATAAAGGACTGGGAAAATAATGGAGGTTGCCTAAGATTTTATGGGAATGAAAAGAACAGAGTCACAGAGTCCATAGTAGGGAGAAAAAATAAAGTTTAGGTTCAGTTCCTTCAGTACATCAGTTACCTTTCTTACAAATTTAACGATTTCAACTAAAACGGTGTAAGTAGACTTTTTTTATAAGGGGAACAACAAAACAAAGGGAAGCTCTGCATTTGACACAATGCTAAAGAGGCACATTCAGTCCTGGTCTCAGGACTCCTATGAAGATTCAGATGTCCTACCTTATGACACCAGTGCAGGTACAATTCAATCCCCTCCCAAAGCAACAAAAACCCAAGTACCTGAAAAAAGGAAAAAAAAAAAAAGATTATTTTGAAATCCCCACGATGCTGCCAAAAACACTTTCCTGAATTCAAAATTCTTTCACAGTCTGGTATTACATTCACTTCTTGCTACATCAGCAGTTTTCATATGCTGGGAATTTGCCATTCTGTTCCTCTGCTAAAAAGCTCTCCCCTTTCCCATGCCACTGAAGCTTCAAATAAAGTTCACGTGTCACCTCCTACTTGTACCTTTCACCAGCAACCCCTGGAAGAATTTATCATCTTCTCTGGGATTTTGCAAAGTTAGTATACTGATATCTTTCTTGAGTTCCTACGAATTTCTTGGTAGGTATTACCAAGAACACTTAGAGAACAGAGAAAACAGAGGTTACTTCTTAGAGAACAGAGGTCAGGGGCCAGCCTTTCCAAGGGTCATCTAAAAAACCTTTCTTGAGGAGCCAGTGCCACTGTTATAACTACTAGCCACTATCATTAACATCAGTATTTAGTCAATAAATCTTAGAGAGAATTTGAAGCTAAATCTAGCCAGTCACCAAGTCAGTGTGGAGACAGGAACGGAAAAACAGAGTCCTCAGATGCTTAGGATATGAATGAGAGAATGTATGAGACAGATTCTTATCAAAACAATTTCATGAATATAGTTCACTTGTTCTTTATTCAGCCTTATAAAATACCATTTTATTAAATATTATCTTGCTTATTTTGGAAGAAAAGAAACTGAGGCTCAGAAGGCTGAGGCTCCACACCACAACTTCCAGGATGATTTTCCTAAATAGAAATCTGATTTATGCTTAATGCACTAGCTCACTTTTCAGGCCTTTCAAGGTCTGTTACAAGCCTATCTAAAATGATGTTATTCCTTTTTCTTCAACATCCCCTGAGTTCAGTTCAGTCGCTCAGTCGTGTCCAACTCTTTCTGACCCCATGGACTCCAGCACATCAGGCCTCCCTGTCCATCACCAAATTGCAGACTTTACTCAAACTCATGTCCATTGAGTTGGTGATGCCATCCAACCATCTCATCCTCTGTCATCCCTTTCTGTCCCCTTCTGTTCCAGCATCAGGGTCTTTTCCAATCAGTCAACTCTTCACATGAGGTGGCCAAAGTATTGGAGTTTAAGCTTCAGCATCAGTCCTTCCAAAAATCAGGACTGATTTTCTTTAGGATTGACTGGTTGCATCTCTTTGCAGTCCAAGAGACTCTCAAGAGTCTTCTCCAACACCACGGTTCGAAAGCATCAATTCTTCAGCACTCAGCTTTCTTTATAGTCCAACTCTCACATCCATACACGACTACTGGAAAAACCATAGTTTTGACTAGACAGACCTTTGTCAGCCAAGTAATTTCTCTGTTTTTTAATATGCTGTCTAGGTTGGTCATAGCTTTTCTTCCAAGGAGCCAAGTGTCTTTTAATTCCATGGCTGCAGTCACCATCTGCAGTGATTTTCGAGCCCAAGAAAAGAGTCTGTCACTGTTTCTGCTGTTTCCCCATCTATTTGCCATGGAGTGATGGGACCAGATGCCATGATCTTAGTTTTCTGAATGTTGTTTTAAACCAGCTTTTTCACTCTCCTCTTTCACTTTCATCAAGAGACTCTTTAGTTCTTCTTCACTTTCTGCCATAAGGGTGGTGTCATCTGCATATCTGAGGTTATTGATATTTCTCCCAGCAATCTTGATTCCAGTTTGTGCTTCATTCAGCCTGGCATTTCACAGGATGTACTCTGCATATAAGTTAAATAAGCAGTAACAATATTCAGCTATGACATACTCCATTTCAATTTGGAACCAGTCTGTTGTTCCATGTCCAGTTATAACTGTTGCTTCCTGACCTGCATACAGATTTCTCAGGAGGCAGGTAAGGTGGTCTGGTATTCCCATCTGTAAAAGAATTTTCCACAGTCTGTTGTGACCCACACAGTCAAGGACTTTGGTGCAGTCAATAAAGCAGAAGTAGATATTTTTCTGGAACTCTCTTGCTTTTTTGATGATCCAACGGATGTTGGCAATTTGATCTCTGGTTCCTCTGCCTTTACTAAATCTAGCTTGAACATCTAGAAGTTCCCAGGTCACATATTGAACCTGGCTTGGAGAATTTTGAGCATTACTTTGCTATCAAGTGAGATGAGTGCAAGTGTGCAGTAGTTTGAACATTCTTTGCCATTGCCTTTCTTTGGGATTGGAATAAAAACTGACCTTTTCTAGCTCCATGGCCACTGTTGAGTTTTCCAAATTTGCTGGCATATTGAGTGCAGCACTTTCACAGCTTCATGTTTTAAGATTTAAGGACTATTATAACTTTATATCTCATACCTGTCACTCTGAAGTGCCCCACATGAAAACAGAAACTGCATGTGTCTTGTTGATTTCTGTATCCTCAGTATTTATCACTCATATAATAATCAACACATTTTCTTGAATGAAAAATTAAGGCAAATATTAACTGATTTGGGGGTTGAGTTCTTCTGTATCAGACAGGAAATCAGTGGAGACAAGGAATCATGAAATCAGAGAAAGATATATATGCCCCATGTATAAAAGGGCACTGAAAAACTCCAGTTAACTAAGAATCAGTCTCACAAGCTTTCCACTTCTTCAAATTCCTCTATTTCCCAGCCTGAATTTCTCATACTACATGACCCTACTGTGTCAAGAAACATAGGCAGGGTCTCTACCGCCTAAAGACGTTTGCTAAAATGTATTCTGCACCTGGACTAAGTGAAGTCGCTCAGTTAAGTCCAACTCTTTGCGACCCCATGGACTGCAGCCTACCGGGCTCCTCAGTCTACGGAATTCTCCAGGCAAGAGGACCATAGTGGGTTGTCATTTCCTTCTCCAGGGGATCCTGACCCAGGGACTGAACCCGAGTCTCCCATATTACAGGCAGACGCTTTACTGTCTGAGCCACCAGGTTAGTACACCTGGACTAAGGGACTAGCAATTGTGCATTAGAACAGGTTTGACACACTAGCTAATTTATAAGACCCATAAAGACTTACTCTTAGGGGATAGGCTACGGAATGAGTAGTTCAATATGTAAAGGTACTGCCATGTGAAGGTGTGAGCATCTAAAATGATAATACTAAGTGAACCAGGAAATAGACTATGAAATAGGAGAAGAGAAAAAGGATGTTTTACCACTCTTTCTAAGGGTCAAAGTGGTAAGACACATCCTCTAACAGCACAAGCCTTTTTCCCTCCATCTATCCCTCCTGCCTAATATTCAAGTGGCTAATGTAAATGCTAACTCTGCTAAGTGTGATCTGAGGTTCTGAGGGCTCCCAGCACCAACTGAGAACCATGCCACAGACAGAGCACCTAGTGAGGCTACCCATGAAAGGAGTGGGAAAAACAGAAAACATTACTCACCAACAGCAATGATGTGTAGGCAGCCAGGATCCCAAGGAAACTCAGTAAGACAATGGACCAGAAGAACCAGAGCCCTGTACCTATAAAAATGACCCTGCAAAAATAAGTTTCAATCCTTAAAATACAGTAAAAAAAAAAAAAATAGTAGCATCTGCATCAAGGATAGGGGTGACAAGACCAACTAGATGAGGTTTAAGAAAACAGAGGGAGATAAGAGAAGCAATTTGGGAACAGATTGTGAAGAGCTTTGGGGATATTTAGTGGAGAACTTTTAACTTTGTCCTAAAGGTAACTGGGTACTTTAAATGGGGCTCTGTATAAGTGGTATCATTTTTTAAAAGTTATTCAGAATATATATTCAAAACACATATTCTCCATCCTGAAGCCCCCTCCCACCTTCCTCCCTGTGGCAGACGCATGTTGATGTGTGGCAAAACTAATTCAATATTGTAAAGTAAAATAATAATAATAATAATAAATTTTAAAAAAAACACATTCTCTTTAAAAAACAATATAATATAGAAGTTCTGTAATTCTAAAAGAGAAAAAGTCTACTGCTTTAATAAAACTTAACACTTTCCATTTTGGAAGGTTTCTGGTTTATGTCTATGTACGTTTTCTTATATAACTGCAAGCCACCATGTCAATTTATCTATCCTGTGTAAGATATTTGACCTCTTTAAAAACTGTCTTAACATGTTCTATTCCTAAAGGGGATTGTGAGAGAAAACTGTTAATGATAAGCTAAGAGAAAGAGGATTAAACTTGTTCCACATATTGTATGTCAAAACTGTTTTAGACCGTTCATTTCAAGATAACAGAGATTACCTTCTCACCATATAAAACCTGGAGAAATTATATTTTAACAATACAGACCTATAACTTGTCTTACTGCACTTTTAAGACATTGCATTTTTTACAAACTGAAGGTTTGTGGCAACCATACATCAAGCAAGACTATTGGCATCATTTTTCCAACAGCATTTGCTTACTTCCTATCTCTGTATTACATTTTGGCAATTCTTGCAATATTTCAAGATTTTTCATTTCTATTATATTTGTTGTAGTGATTTGTGATCAAAGATCGTTAATGCTACTACCACTACTTGTGAAGGTTGCTGCTGCTGCTGCTAAGTCGCTTCAGTCGTGTCCGACTCTGTGCGACCCCATAGACAGCAGCCCACCAGGCTCCACCATCCCTGGGATTCTCCAGGCAAGAACACTGGAGTGGGTTGCCATTTCCTTAGTTATTCATAAATAGCTATGGTTAGCTATCTAGCAATAAAATAATTTTTAACTAAGGCATGAAAAATTTTTATAAATAATGCTATGGTACTCTTACAGACTACAGTATCGTAACGGTATAGTATAAAAAGAACTTTTATGTGCACTGAGAAATCAAAAGACTGTGTGATTTGCTTTATTCATATATTCACTTTATTGCTGTGGTCTGGAAATGAACCCTCAATATCTCCAAGGTATGTCTGTATAAAATATAGATGTGTGAACAAAAACCACATTACAAATAAGTAAGGAAATTCTCTTTGGTGAGGAGTTATACATCAAGAAGAATGTAATAAGCAAGCAGCTATCTGAGCGAGAGCTATCCCAGATCAAGACGCTAAGAGTACTCTGTAAAAGACGAGCTCACAGACGGCAATCAAAACATGTAAGGACTGTCAACAAATTCACACAGTATGTCAATTAAAAGAATAATCTGAATACTAAAAACATAATTAATAGAATGATCAAAAAAGAACCACAAAATAATCAAGATCTTCAGAAAAAGAAAGGTCTCACATTCATATAACTAAAATGGATGTTTTAAAACAAGCACATTAATTATCAAAACAATCAAATGGAGATCTTATAAAACTTGCAAGATAAGCTATAATGGAAAAAGTCTGAAAAAAATATATATATGTATGCGTGTGTGTGTGTGTGTGTATAGCTGAATCACTTTGCTTACACTTGTAAATTAGCTATTTTGTTGCTGTTTTAGTTGCTAAGTTGTGTCCAACTCTCTGTGAGCCCTTGGACTGTAGCCCACCAGGTTCCTCTGTCCATGAGTTTCCCGCACAAGAATACTAGAGTGGGTTGCTATTTCCTTCTCCAGAGGATCTCCCTGACCCAAGGATCAAATCCACACCCCTTGCATTACCAGGTAGATTCTTTACCACTGAGCTACCAAGGAAGCAAATTAGCTATATTCCAATTTTTTTTAAATCAAAGATGGACTTAATAGCTGTTGAGATACAGCCAAAGAATTCAGCAAACTGCTTAGCCAAGTAATGATACTGACTTCATTTTCCAAATGAGGAAGTTTAAGTTTACTATTTAATGGTGCCTCTATCTTTCCTAATCATTTCTCTGCCCACATCTATTTTCTTCCACTCCCTTTGAACCTAAAAGGTCTTCTTTTGTACATTCAATCACAGGTTAAATATTGATATTGTTATAGTTTAGCGCAGCTCAAAATCCTCTCACCAAATTCAGGTAAAGTTACCACCCGCTCACCATGAACTGCAGGAAGAATTTTACATGTGTGTGTTTTTTTTTTTCTCTCTCCTTCCATCTTCTAATTCTTCTTGACCTATGGATTTGTACTCACTATAGGTAGTAGTAGTCAGGTAGCATGGAAGTGAGAAGAATGAAAAGGTGTTTGTTTAGCTGAGTGGAACTGAAAAAAATGGAGGGGGCAGTCTAAGATGGTGGAGGAATAGGACGGGGAGACAGCTTTCTCCCCCACAAATTAATCGAAAGAACATTTGAATGCTGAGCAAATTCCACGAAACAACTTCTGAATGCTGGCAGAGGACAATTAGGCACCCAGAAAGACAGCCCATTGTCTTCGAAAGGAGGTAAAAAAAAATATAAAAGATAAAAAGAGAGGCAAAAGAGGTAAAGATGGAGATCCGTCCCAGAAAAGGAGTCTTAAAAAAGAAAGAAGTTTCCAAACACCAGGAAACACTCTCACCAGCAAGTCTGTGGCGAGCCTTGGAACCTCAGGGCAACATAACCAGGAAGAAAAATAAATAAATAATTAAAACCCACAGATTACGTGCCTAACAGCAACTCCCAGCAGAAAAACAGAGCAGACGCTCGCATCTGCCACTAGCAAAAGGGGACTGGGCAGGGAGGTGTGAGCTGCATTGCTTAGGTTAAGGACCAGGCATGAATGCCCCAGGGGCAATCTGAGGGAACTAACTTGAGATAGCAACCCAGACTGTGGGATAGCTATCTCGCAAAAAGCCCTAACCTAAGACACCACCAAGCCTGCTCACAGAACAAAGGACCAAGCAGAGCTAGGCAGCTGTGGATGGCCCATCCACCGCCGGAGACAGGCAGGTGAGGGCAGCCAGAGAAGAAAGGGAGCAACTGCGGCCCCAGAGAGGCATCATCTACCAAACTGCAAGCAGGCTTCATTGCTAACCAAGACTTTTTGGGATTCTGGACGGTCGACATCCGCCAGGAGGGTCGCAGCCAGAGATCAGCTCCCCAAAAGAGACACACAGCACACCTGAGAAGGTGCACTGGTTATACACACAGAAAACCGAGCAGCTGAGATGGGGGAGGTGAGAAGATGCAGCCCCTAACTGAGGGCAACTGCGCTCGCCAAGCACCTGGTCACCTGAGCTGCTCGGACCTGGGAAGGGCACAAAACGCAGGCCCAACCAAGTCTCCGCCTTTGTGGCATACCCGAGAACCCTGAACCTAAGCGACTTAGGCCTGGGAAGTGCACACAACCCACCCCAGACAGTTCCTGGCAGAGCAACCTAGAGCCTGAGCAGTGTAGATGGGGAAAGCACACACACCGTGAGCAAGGGAAAACCCAGTGTGGCCAAGACACTGCGAGCACTCCCTACACAAGCCAGTGGTATTTGTCTGCAGTGTTCCTCCCTCCCCACAGCACGTCTGAACATGTAAGCCTAAAAGAGTGACCACCACTGCCCCCTTGTGTCAGGGCGGAAATTAGACACTGAAGAGACCAGCAAACAGAAGAAGCTAAAATAAACAGACGGAACCACTTTGGAAGTGACAGGTGCAATAGATTAAAACCCTGCAGTTAGCAACGACTACATAGGAAGGGGCCTATAGATCTTGAGAAGTATAAGCCAGATCAAGGAACTATCTGAAGATGAACTGACCCCACACTGTCTACAACAACACCAGAGAAAGTCCTAGATATATTTTTATTATTTTCCAAATTAAAAAAAATTTTTTTTATTTTTAAGTCCTCTATTACTCCTTTTTTTTTAGTTTTTTTTTTAATTTTATTTTATTTTTCAACTTTACAATATTGTATTGGTTTTGCCATATATCAAAATGAATCCACCACAGGTATACATGTGTTCCCCATCCTGAACCCTCCTCCCTCCTCCCTCCCCATACCATCTATTACTCCTTTTTCATTTTTATAACCTACTATTACCTTTCAAAAAAAAAGACCCTATTTTTAAACCAAACTTCATATATATATATTTAATAATTTTTGTGATTTGTTTTTTTCTTTAATATTGTATTTTTGAGAATCTAACCTCTACTCTAGGTTTTTAATCTTTGCCTTTTGGTGTTTGTTATCAATTTTGTACCTTTAGGAACCCAATCTTCAATACCCATTTTTACTTGGGAACGAGATTACTGGCAGGATTGCTCTCTCCCTCTTTGGACTCTCCTTTTTCTCCACCTGGTAGCCTCTATCTCCTCCCTCCCCTTTCTCTTCTCTACCCAATTCTGTGAATCTCTTTGTGTATTCCAGGCTGTGGAGAACACTTAGGGAACTGATTACTGGCTAGATCTGTCTCTCCCCTTTTGATTCCCCCTTTTATCTTCATGGCCACCTCTGTCTCCTTCCTCCTCCTTCACGTCTCTGTGTAACTCTGTGAACATCTCTGAGGGATCCAGACTGTGGAGAGCACATAGGGAAGTGAATACTGGCTAGCTTGCTCTCACCCCTTTTGATTCCCCCTCTTCTCCTCGTGGTCACCTCTATCTCCCTCCTCCCTCTTCTCTTCTCCATATAACTCGTGTACCTCACCGGGTATCCCTCACTGTGGAGAAACTTTTCATCATTAACCTAGATGTTTTATCATCAGTGCTGTATAGATGGAGAAGTCTTGAGGCTACTGTAAGAATAAGCCTAAAAACCAGAGGCAACAGAGATAAATTCATGCACCTATGGACACCTTATCTTTGAGAAAGGAGGCAAGAATATACAATGGAGAAAAGACAATCTCTTTAACAAGTGGTGCTGGGAAAACTGGTCAAACACTTGTAAAAGAATGAAAGTAGAACACTTTCTAACACCATACACAAAAATAAACTCAAAATGGATTAAAGATCTAAACATAAGACCAGAAACTATAAAACTCCTAGAGAAGAACATAAGCAAAATTTCCGACATAAATCACGGCAGGATCCTCTATGACCCACCTCCCAGAATATTGGAAATAAAAGCAAAAATAAACAAATTGGACCTAATGAAAAGTAAAAGCTTTTGTACAACAAAAGAAACTATAAGCAAGGTGAAAAGACAGCCTTACGATTGGGAGAAAATAATAGCAAATGAAGCAACTTTCAAAGAATTAATCTCAAAAATATACAAGCAACTCCTGCAGCTCAATTCCAGAAAAATAAATGACCCAATCAAAAAATGGGTCAAAGGCCTAAACAGACATTTCTCCAAAGAAGACATACAGATGGCTAACAAACACATGAAAAGATGCTCAACATCACTCATTGTCAGAGAAATGCAAATCAAAACCACAATGAGGTACCATTTCACGCCAGTCAGAATGGCTGCTATCCAAAAGTCTACAAGCAATAAATGCTGGAGAGGGTGTGGAGAAAAGGGAACCCTCTTACACTGTTGGTGGGAATGCAAACTAGTACAGCCACTAAGCCCGCCAGGCTCCCCCATCCCTGGGATTCTCCAGGCAAGAACACTGGAGTGGGTTGCCATTTCCTTCTCCAATGCATGAAAGTGAAAAATGAAAGTGAAGTCGCTCATTGTGTCTGACTCCCAGCGACCCCATGGACTGCAGCCCACCAGGCTCCTCCATCCATGGGATTTTCCAGGCAAGAGTACTGGAGTGGGGTGCCATTGCCTTCTCCAATGGAGAACAGTGTGGAGATTCCTTAAAAAACTGGAAATAGAACTGCCATACGACCCAGCAATCCCACTGCTGGGCATTCACACTGAGGAAACCAAAATTGAAAGAGACACATGTACCCCAATGTTCATCACAGCACTGTTTATAATAGCCAGGACATGGAAGCAACCTAGATGTCCATCAGCAGATGAATGGATAAGAAAGCTGTGGTACATATACACAATGGAGTATTACTCAGCCATTAAAAAGAATACATTTGAATCAGTTCTAATGAGGTGGATGAAACTGGAGCCTATTATACAGAGTGAAGCCAGAAAGAAAAACACTAATACAGTATACTAATGCATATATATGGAATTTAGAAGGATGGTAACAATAACCCTGTATGCAAGACAGCAAAAGAGACATAGATGTATAGAACGGTCTTTTGGACTCTGTGGGAGAGGGGAAGGGTGGGATGATTTGGCAGAATGGCATTGAAACATGTATATTATCTTATGTGAAACAAATCACCAGTCCAGGTTCGATGCATGATACAGGGTGCTCAAGGCTGGTGCACCAGGATGAACCAGAGTAATGGGATGAGGGGGGAGGTGGGAGGTGGGGTTCAGAATGGGGAACATGTACACCCATGGCGGATTCATGTTGATGTATGGCAAAATGAATACAATATTGTAAAGTAATTAGCCTCCAATTAAAATAAATAAAATTATATTAAAAAATAAACATACCAAGGCGTTCAGACAAGAATGACTGTTGGATAATCAGAATTTTAGAAATTGACAATGAATAGCTTATAAATGTTTCTAACATGCTCTGTTCCTTTTACCTTACAATCTTGATTATATTAAGAATTTGCTAAACTCACCTTCTTTCACTTGCACCTAAAGCAGAATAAATTCTGAATCAGAATAATAAAAAAAAGAAAAAAGTGTTTCTTGGCCGTCACATTTTCAAACTGGGATTATACAATTGCTCAAGATTATGCAGTAGACTTCACTCCATGTGGACTGTCCACTTTAGGATTCTTCTGACTTATATTTTCAAGCAGTTTCCTCTGTTCTACAACATTGCTTTACATCTCTCTAGCAGAATAATTACACATCTTTTTGGATGAAGTCCTTCTCATCCAATAGAGAGTCTTTGTCTGGTAGCCCAGTCAACCTTCTCATCTAAATCCAGTCTCTGCACGCATATTTAAAGAAACCTTCTAGGACCCTTTCCTTGCTTTCCCAGAGATACAAGGTGCAATTTCTTGCATGCTCTCCCAACGTCTACCATACATACCACAATGCTTATCAGCAGAATCAATTGTCAGCTGACAGCAACTCTGAGGAAAAACAAAAGACACAACCGGTTCTACATGAGGACACACACAAGCCATGGAACTTTTGTCTGTCTACCACCATGTCAAGAGTTGATGTTGTCCAGTCGCTAAATTGTGGCCGATTCTTTGCAACCCCGTGAACTGCAGCATGCCAGGCTTCCCTACCCTTCACTATCTCCGGGAGTTTGCTCAAACTCGTGTCCACTGAGTCAGCCATACCATCCAAACCTCTCCTCTGTCACCCCCTTCTCCTACTGTCCTCAATCTTTCCCAGCATCAACGTCTTCTTGAATGAGTTAGCTCTTCACATCAGGTGGCCAGAGATTGGAGCTTCAGCTTCAGCATCAGTCCTTCTAATGAATATTCAGGGCTGATTTCCTTTAGGATTGACTGGTTTGATCTCCTTGTTGTCCATGGGACTCTCAAGTGTCTTCTCCAGTGCCACAATCTGAATATCAATTCTTTGGCACTCAGCCTTCTTTATGATCCAAATCTCACATCCATACACAACTACTGAACAAAAACATAGCTTTGACTACAAAGACTTCTGTCGGCAAAGTGATGTCTCTGCTTTTTAATATGCTGTCTAGGTTGGTCATGGCTTTTCTTTCAAAGAGTAAGGGTCTTTTAATTCCATTGCTGCTGTGACCATCTGCAGTGATTCTGGAGCCCAAGAAAATAAAACCTGTCACTGTTTCCATTTTTTCCCATCTATCTCCTGTGAAATGATGGGACAAGATGCTATGATACTAGTTTTTTGAATCTTTTGAGTTTTAAGCCAGCTTTTTCACTCTCCTCTTTCACCTTCATCAAGAGGCCTTTTAGTTCATCTTTGTTTTCCACCATTAGGGTGGCATCGTCTGCCATCATCTGAGGTTAATCATATTTCTCCTGGTAATCTTGATTCCAGCTTGTGAGCCATCCAGCTCAGCATTTCACATGATGTATTCTGCATATGTTAAATAAGCATGGTAAAAACATACAGCCTTGATGTACTCCTTTCCCAATTTTGAACCAGTCCATTGTTCCACGCCCGGATCTAATTGTTGCTTCTTGACCTGCATACAGGTTTCTCAGGAGGCCAATAAGTTGGTCTGGTATTTCCATCTCTTCAAGAATTTTCCACAGTTTGCTGCAATCCACACAGTCAAAGCAGTGAAGCAGAAGTAGACATTTTTCTGGAATTCTCTTGCTTTTTCTGTGATCCAAAAGATGTTGGCAATTTGATCTCTGGTCCCTCTACCTTTTCTAAATCCAGCTTGAACATCTGAAAGTTCTCAGTTCATGTACTACTGAAGCCTAGCTTGAAGATTTTGAGCATAATCTTACTAACAGGTGAAATGAGTGAAATTGTATGGCAGTCTGAACATTATTTGGTATTGTCTTTCTTTGGGATTGGAATGCAAACTGACCTTTTCCAGTCCTGGGGCCACTGGTGAGTTTTCCAACTTTGCTGGCATATTGAGTGTAGGACTTTAACAGCATCATCTTTTAGGATTTGAAATAGCTCAGCTAGAATTCCATCACCTCCACTAGCTTTGTTCGTGGTAAGGCTTCCTACTGCCCACTTGACTTCACACTCCAGGATGTCTGGCTCTAGGTGAGTGACCACACCATTGTGGTTATCTGGGTCATTAAGAAATACACAGTTCTTATGTGTATTCTTGCCACCTCTTCTTAATGTTTTAATACTCTTAATATCTCTTCTTGTCATTTCAGTCCTTTATTGTGCCCATCTTTGCATGAGATGTTCCCTTGGTATCCTCACTTTTCTTGAAGAGATCTCTGGTCTTTCCCACTCTATTGTTTTCCTCTATTTCTTTTCATTGCTCACACAAGGCAGCTTTCTTATCTCTCCTTGCTATTCTTTGGAACTCTACATTCAGTTGGGTATATCCTTCCCTTTTTCCTTTGCCTTTCGCATCTCTTCTTTTCTCAGCTCTTGTAAGGCCTCCTCATACAACCACTTTGCCTTCTTGCATTTTTTTTCCCCTTGGGGATGATTTTGGTCACCACCTCCTGTACAATGTTATGAACCTCTGTTCATAGTTTTTCAGGCACTCTGTCTACCAGATCTAATCCCTTGAATCTATTTGTCACCTCCACTGTGTGGAGGGATTTGATTTAGGCCTCAATGGCCTAGTGGTTTTCCCTACTTTCTCCAATTTTAGACTGAATTTTGCAGTAAGGAGCTGATGATTTGACCCACAGTCAGCTCCGTCTTGTTTTTGCTGACTGTATAGAGCTTCTCCATCTTTAGCTGCAAATAATATAATCAATCTGATTTAGGTATTGACCATCTGATGATATCCATGTGTAGAGTTGTCTTTTTTGTTGTTGGAAGCTAACTCTCATTAGCTAATGTTAACACCTTAGCTGATGGCATTGCTTCGTATTAGCTTGGCATCAATGATACTGCCTGGCATCCATTTTGTTTGTCCAATGGGCCACAGAGACCTCAAATTGACACTAGCACTCTTGGGTGCTAGTGATCTAGACAGGATCTAGACAGCAGCCCTTAGTCATAAACAAATAAAAGTTCTTGATATGACTTTTGCAACAGCCCTTGTGGTCAACAGTCTCCCATGTTTCCCAGAACCTCTATGCTTTATGTGCCCCTTAGACAAGACTCTCATAGGGCTTACAAGAACTTTCCTCTTATAGTATGACTTAACCAATCTGGCCCTAGCCCAGAAATCACTCTGGCCATAGATCCTAATAAAGGCATGTACCTAGGTCCTGCCTCATTCTCTGTCTACATTCTCCCTTGACCTCCCTGTGTGGCCCCAAAGTCCCATGTACTTCCTCCAGTACAAATAATAACACTTCTTTATTTTAATTTCTCTTAAAGTCTGTTGCTGAACCATCTTGTTGCTTCAGCTCACCATCTAGCACCCTGTGCTTCACATAACAAATGTTGGTATGA
Source organism: Bubalus bubalis (assembly GCF_019923935.1). Classification (NCBI taxonomy): domain Eukaryota; kingdom Metazoa; phylum Chordata; class Mammalia; order Artiodactyla; family Bovidae; genus Bubalus; species Bubalus bubalis. Next base: position 99,257,653 of record NC_059161.1, on the reverse strand, counting down.
TCACTCACCTAGAGCCAGACATCCTGGAATGCAAAATCAAGTGGGCCTTAGGAAGCAGCACTACAAACAAAGCTAGTGGAGGTGATGGAATTCCAGTGGAGCTATTTCAAATCCTAAAAGATGCTGCTATGAAAGTGCTGCACTCAATATGCCAGAAAATTAGGAAAACTCAGCAGTGACAACAGGAGTGGAAAAGGTCAGTTTTCATTCCAATCCCAAAGAAAAGCAATGCCAAAGAATGCTCCAACTACTGCACAATTGCACTCATCTCACATGCTAGTAAAGTAATGCTCAAAATTCTCCAAGCAAAGCTTCAACAGTACGTGAACCATGAACTTCCAGATGTTCAAGCCAGATTTAGAAAAGGCAGAGGAAACAGAGATCACATTGTCAACATTCGTGGGATCACTGAAAAAGCAAAAGAGTTCCAGAAAAACATCTATTTCTGCTTTATTGACTATGCCAAAGCCTCTGACTGTGGGGTCACAACAAACTGTGGAAAATTGTGAAGGAGATGGGAATCCAGCACCTGATCTGCCTCTTGAGAAATCTGTATGCAGGTCAGGAATCAATAGTTAGAACCAGACATGGAACAACAGACTGTTTCCAAATCAAGAAAGCAGTATGCCAAGGTTGTATATTGTCACCCTGCCTATTTAACTTACATGCAGAGTACATCATGAGAAATGCTGGACTGGATGAAGCACAAGCTGGAATCAAGATTGCCGGGAGAAATATCAATAACCTCAGATATGCAGATGACACCACCCTTATGGCAGAAAGTGAAGAAGAACTAAACGGCCTCTTGATGAAAGTGAAAGAGGAGAGTGAAAAAGTTGGCTTAAAGCTCAACACTCAGAAAACTAAGATTATGGCATCCGGTCCCATCACTTCATGGCAAATAGATAGGGAGACAGTGACAGACTTTATTTTGGGGGGCTCCAAAATCACTGCAGATGGTGATTGCAGCCATGAAATTAAAAGACGCTTGCTCCTTGGAAGAAAAGTTATAAGCAACCTGCTGCTGCTGCTGCTGCTAAGTCGCGTCAGTCATGTCCAACTCTGTGCAACCCCATAGATGGCAGCCCACCAGGCCTCCACCATCCCTGGGATTCTCCAGGCAAGAACACTGGAGTGGGTTGTCATTTCCTTCTCCAATGCATGAAAGTGAAGTCACTCAGTTGTGTCTGACTCTTCACGACCCCATGGACTGCAGCCTACCAGGCTCCTCCGTCCATGGGATTTTCCAGGCAAGAGTACCAGAGTGGGGCACCATTGACTTCTCCTATAAGCAACCTAGACAGCATATTAAAAAGCAGAGACATTACTTTGTCAACAGAGGTCCATCTAGTCAAGGCTATGGTTTTTCCAGTAGCCATGTATAGGTATGAGAGTTGGACCATAAAGAAAGTTGAGCACTGAAGAATTGATGCTTTTGAACTGTAGTGTTGGAGAAGACTCTTGAGAGTCCCTTGGACTGCAAGGAGATCCAACCAGTCCATCCTAAAGGAAATCAGTCCTGAATATTCATTGGAAGGACTGATGCTGAAAATACTTTGTTCACCTGATGTGAAGAACTGACTCATTGGAAAAGACCCTGATGCTGGGAAAGATTGAAAGTGGGAGAAGAAGGGGATGACAGAGGATGAGATGGTTGGATGGCATCACTGACTCAACTGACATGAGTCTGAGTAAACTCCAGGAGTTGATGATGGGCAGGGAGGCCTGGCGTGCTGCAGTCCATGGGGTCACAGAGAGTCGGACATGACTGAGCAACGGAACTGAATTCAGTAAAGTCATAAAACACTTCCTCCAACCTTAGATTAAAAAGGTGACTCGCAGAAAAAGTTCATGCCTTTCATCATTTGGCCACATTTAACTAATCTGTCCTAGGATATGAAGAAGCTGAAGCAGACCTGGCAGGAGCAAGAAGAATGTGGGCCCAACTGCTTCCCCATGCCAACTAAGTGAATTACTAGATACATTGCATGGAGGCCGTCATAATGCCTGGGTGTATCACTGATCTTCAGAGTATAAAGAAATATCTATGATTCAATTTCTGCTTCCAAACTAAATGAATTTCTCCTGTAACTAATCCTAACCCAATCTTATACTGGGAATGGAATTGTGAGAAATATATTACACTACCACCATCTACTCATGGTCAACTTGGTATTCATATACACCTCTATTAACCATCCTTGCTTTCTATCTTACATGATGTGATTATCTCTCAAACAACCAAAACTATATCAATCCTCTCTCCAAAAGAGGATACAAAGTTCCTTTATCACCTCTATGGGATGTTTACACCTCTAATTTAAGTACTGATATATATGGTTAACTACTATGAATGCATCTTATTTCCAATGGTAGAATGGAAGAAGAGAAAAATATATAGACACACACACACACAGAATTCCGCTCCCATGATCATTATCATTTAGTGAGTGATGATGTTTGTAAAAGGAACTTTGCAGATGTAATTAAGGTTAAAATCAGCTGACTTTAAAATAGTCAGTCAAAGTGGCTATCATCACAAAATCCACAAACAATAAATGCTGGAGAGGGTGTGAAGAGAAGGGAACCCTCCTACACTGTTGGTGGCAATGTAAAGTGGTACAGCCACCATGAATAACAGTATGGAGGTTGCTATAAAAATTAAAAATAGAGCTACCATATGATCCTACAGTCCACTTCTGGACATATATTCAAAGAAAAACATAGTCTGAAAGAATATATGCACCCCAATGTTCACTGCAGCACTGTCCACAGCAGCCAAGACATGGAAGTTGTGTCTATCGATAGAAGAAACATCTATCGACAGAGGAACAGATAAAGAAGTTAGGGCACATATTAATATATATAATTGAATATTAATGAGCCATTAAGAAGAATAAAATAACGCCACTTGAGCAACATGGATGGACCTACAGATTGTCATATTGAGTGAAGTAAGTTGGAGAAAGAGAAATATTGTATGATATCCCTTATATGCAGAATCTAAGAAAAAAGATACAAATGACCTTACTTACAAAACAAAAACAGACTCACAGACTTAGATAATGAACTTATGATTATGGGGGGAGGGGCTGTTAGCAAGTTTTGGATCAACATGTATACACTGTTATATTTTAAATGGATAACCAACAAGGATCTACTGTATAGCACAGGGATCTCTGCTCAATGTTATGGAACAATAGGAAAAGAATTTGAAAAAGAATAGATACATGTATATGTATAACTGAGTCACTTTGCTGTACACCTGAGACTAATACCACATTGTGAATCAACTATACTCCAAAATAAAAAGTTTAAAAAAAAAAGAATAAATGAAAAAATTAGGGAGATTACTCTGGATTATCAGACTGAATCCAATGTAATCACATAAGCTCTTAAATCAGAAGTGGAAGTCATACAGATGATAAAGGAGAAGTCAGAGAAATTTGAGAGTGAGACGGACTATAAACACCACTGCTAACTTGGAAAACAGAGAATGTCACAAGCTAGAAGTTGAGAACAACTCCCTTCTGACAATCATTCATGAAAGAGCACTTCATTCCTACAACCAGAAGGAACAGGATTCTGCCAACAACTTGAATGAACCTAGAAGTGAATTCTCAGAGACCCAGGTAAAAGTTTAGCTTAGTGGACACCTTGATTTCATTATGAGATCCTAAGCAGAGTACCCAACCAACCATGCCTGACATCTGACCCAAAGAACTATGAGGAAATAAATGGGTATTGCTTTAGGCCACTGAATTTGTGGTAATTTGCTATGGGAGCAATGGAATATTGCCCAATAACTTTATCTGTAGCTTTAGAAACAATAGGACCTCACTCTTGTGTTTTAATAACTTTTATCTGAAGATGGAGTATTGCTGTGAGGATCCTGCCTGCTTCTGAGTATTTTATTCCAACTATGCATTCCAAACCTAGAGAAATAACCGCAGGGTGGGTTTGGGTATTCCAATGATTACCTACTTCTGTTGATTACTCTGAGTGGTGAATTATAGTGCTGCTTTATATCTGCAGAAATCTGTATCAATTCAGAGTCAGTACCCAGTAACTGTCCCAAAAGTACTCTTGGCCTGGTGCACAACCACCCAGGTAAATAGCCAGATCTTCCTCAGGGGGCGAACTATACAGTTCTGTATGGGCAGATCACTTTATCCAACAAGGTTCTTCCTCAAGGATTTCTCTTCATTCAAGAGCTAATTTACTTGGTAAATGAAATACAGAATAGGAACAAAGAATAGGAAAACAACAGAAAAAAAACTAACAAAACTAAGACTTCATTCTTTGAAAAAATACACATAATTGACAAAGCATCAATAAGACTAACCAAGGAAAAAAGAGGATCCAAATAAATAAAAATTTAAATTTAAAAAGAGTCTCTACAACTGAAATCACAGAAAGGAATATAATAGATGACTATTAACAACTTTGATGCTTTCAAACTGTGGTGCTGGAGAAGACTCTTCAGAGCCCCTTGGATAGAAAGGAGATCAAACCAGTCAATCCTAAAGGAAATCAACTCTGAATATTCACTGGAAGGACTAATGCTGAAGCTGAAGTTCCAATACTTTGGCCACCTGATGTGAAAAGCTAACTCATTAGAAAAGACCCTGATGCTAGGAAAGATTGAAGGCAGGAGGAGAAGGGGGCGACAAAGGATGGTATGTTTGGATGGCATCACCGATTCAATGGACATGAGTCTGAGCAAATGCCAGGAGATACTGAAGGACAGGAAAGCCTGGCATGTTGTAGTCCACGGGTCAAAAAGAATTGGATACAACTGAACAACTGAACAACAAACTGAATGACTATATGCCAACAAACTGCACAATCTAGAAAAAAGGATAAATTTCTAGAAACATACAATCTACCAAGACTGAATCATGAAGAACTAGAAAATCTGATCAGAGTAAGATTTGAAGTAATGAGAAAGGACAGTGAATCAGTAATCAAAAACCTCCCCAAAAAAGAAAAGCACATGACCAATTGTTTCACTGGTAGAATTTAAACATTTAAAGATGAATTAACATCAATTCTTCTCAAACTCTTAACAAAAACTGAAGAGGAGAGAACACTCTCAAATTCATTTTAAAAACTTCTTTTTAAATGTTTTTTTAAAAAAACATTTTTTACCAGCATTTCCATGATACAAAAGCCAGATAAGGAAAGAAAAGAAAACAAGGAAAGACAAGAAAAGAAACTACAGGCCAAAATCTCTGATGAATATAGAGGCAAGAATTGACAACAAAATACTACAAGTCAAATAAAACCACATATTAAAAGAATCACACACTATGACCAAGTGGGATTTGTCCCTGTAATACAAGAATAGTTCTCTACACACAAATCAATATATGTCATCATCACATTAACATATAGAATGAAAGATTAAGATCATATTATAATTTCAACAGATGAAAAAATAGCATCTGACAAATTCAATCTCCATTCACAATTAAAAAAAAAAACTCTCAACAAACGATATAGAAGTCAATAAAATAAATGAAACAAAGTTACATATCACAAGCCCACACCTTACTCAATGATGAAAGTTAAGAGCTTTTCCTGTAAGATCAGGAGTAAGATAAGACTGCACACTTTTACCACTCCTATCCAACATAGTACTAGAAGTCTTAGTTAGAGCAATCAGGCAAAATAAGAGAAAGAAATAAAAGGCATCAGGATTGGAAAGAAGAAGTAAAACCTTCTCTAATCAAAGATTACATTTTATATAGAGAAAATATTAAAGACTCCATCAAAATACTGGAAAGATCTAATTAAAGCTAAAGTTGCAGGATACAAATATACAAAAATCTGTTGCATTTCTACATACTGATAACAAATATATAAAAAATTAAGATCAACAACCTCAGTTACATAATCATTAACAAAAATAAAATACTTAAGAATAAATTTAATCAAGGACCTTAAAGAGCTATCCACTGAAAATTATAAGACATGAAAAGATACCTCATGTTCATCAACTGAAAGAATTAATATTGCTAAAATTTCCATACAACTGAAAGCAATCTATAGACTGGATGCAATCCCTATAGCACTTTTTACATAAAAAGAATAAACAATCCTAAAATTTGTATGGAACCACAAAAGATCCCAAATAGCCAAAGTAATACTGAGAAAAAAAGAACTAAGCTGCAGACATTACACTTTCTAATTTCAAACAATACTACAAAACTATAATAATTAAAAAAGCAGAGTATTGGCACACAAAAAAAAAAAACACCAGATCAATGGTAGGCCACAAAAAGCCGAGAAATAAACCCATGATTATACATGGTCTATTATTTTATGACAAAGGAGACAAGAACCAGGATATTCAATGAGGAAAGGACAGTCTCCCCAATAAACAGTGTTGAACAAACATGCAAAACAGTGAAACCAATATCTTACACCACATACGGAAATCAACTCAATATGCATTGAATTCTTGAACGTAAAACATCAAACCAAAGAACTCCTACAAGAAAATATAACCAGTAAGTTCCTTAATATCACCCTAGGTGATTTTTTTTTAATTTGACATCAAAAGCAAAAGGAATGAAAGCAAAAACAAACAAGAGTAACTACATCAAACTACTTCCTCTGCATAGCAAAGCAAATGGGAGAAAATATTTACAAATCATATATCTGATTAACAGATTAATATCCAAAAACATATAAAGAGTTCATACAACTGAATATCAATTAAAATAATCCAATTTAAAAATAGAGAGGATTGGAATAGACATTTTTCCCAAGAAGACATACAGGCCACAGGTATATAAAAAGGTATTCAACAACAACTAATCATCAGGAAAATGCAAATCAAAACAACAATTAGATATAACCTCATCTTTCTTAGAACAGTTACTAAGAAAAAGACAAAACATAACAAATGTTTGGAAGGATACGGACAAAAGGCAACCCCTGTGCACCACTGGCTGGAATGTAAATTGGTTCAGGCACTATGGAAACCAGTATGTAGGTTCCTCAAAAAAAATTAAAACAGAGTTATCATATAATTCAGGAATTCAGCTTCTCGGCATTTATGAAAAAACACTAACTTTAAAAGATATATGCACCTCTATATTCACTGCAGCATCATTTACAATAGATTAAAAGAATTAGATCTGAAAGACAGAGTGCCTGAAGAACTATGGACTGAGGTTCGTACCACTCGACAGGAGGCGGTGACCAAAATCATCCCCAAGAAAAAGAAATGCAAGAAGGCAAAACGGTTGCCTGAGGAGGCCTTACAAATAGAAGAGAAAAGGACAGAAGTGAAAAACAAGGAGAAATGGAAAGATATACCAATCTGAAGGCAAGAGTTCCAAAAAATAGCAGGAGACAAGAAAGTCTTCTTGTGTGAACAATGAAAAGAAATAGAGGAAATAAATAGAATGGGAAAGACTAGAGACCTCTTCAAGAAAAGTGGAGATACCAAGGGAACATTTCATGGGCACAAAAGATGGGCACAATAAAGGACAGAAATACAAGGACCAAACAGAAGCAGAAGATATTAAGAATAGGTGGCAAGAATACACAGAGGAACTGTACAAAGTCTTAAAGACCCAGATAACCATGATGGTGTGATCACTCACTCAGAGCCAGACATCCTGGAGTGTGAATTCAAGTGGGCCTTAGGAAGCATTACCATGAACAAAGCTAGGGGAGGTGACGGAATTCTAGGTGAGCTATTTCAAATCCTAAAAGGTGATGCTGTTAAAGTGCTGCAGTTATTACATCAGCAAAGTTGGAAAACTCAGAAGTAGCTGCAGGACTAGAAAAGGTCATTTTTCATTTCAATCCCGAGGAAAGGCAATGCTAAAATATGTTCAAATGACTGTACCATTGCGTTCATTTCACATGCTAGCAAGGTAATGCTCAAAATCCTTCAAGCAAGGCTTCAATAGTATGTAAACCGAGAACTTCCAGATGTTCAAGCTGGATTTAGAAAAAGCAGAGGAACCAGAGATCAAATTGCTAACATGCGATGGATCACAGACAAAGCAAGAGAACTCCAGAAAAACATCTACTTCTGCTTTATTGACTACACTAAAGCTTTGACGGTCTGGATTGCGACAAACTATGGAAAATGCTTAAAGAGATGGGAATACCAGACCACCTTACCTGCCTCCTAAGAAACCTGCATGCAGGTCAAGAAGCAACAGTTAGAACCAGACATGGAACAATGGACTGGTTCAAAATCGGGAAAGGAGTACATCAAGGCTATATGTTTTCACCTGCTTATTTAACTTATATGCAGAGTATATTCTGAAAAATGCTGGCCTGGATGAAGCACAAGCTGGTATCACAATTGCTGGGAGAAACACCAACAACCTCAGATATGCAGATGACACCACCCTTATGGCAGAAAGTGAAGAGGAACTAAAAAGCCTCTTGATGAAAGTGAAAGAGGAGAGTGAAAAAGTTGGCTTAAAGCTCAACATTCAGAAAACGAAGATCATGGCATCTGGTCCCATCACTTCATGGGAAATAGATGGGGAAACAGTGGAAACAGCGTCAGACTTTATTTTTGGGGGGCTCCAAAATCACTGCAGATGGTGACTGCAGCCATGAGATTAAAAGACGCTTACTCCTTGGAAGGAAAGTTATAACCAACCTAGATAGCATATTCAAAAGCAGAGACATTACTTTGCCAACAAAGGTTCATCTAGTCAAGGCTATGGTTTTTCCTGTGGTCATGTATGGATGTTAGAGTTGGACCGTGAAGAAGGCTGAGTGCCGAAGAATTGATGCTTTTGAACTGTGGTATTGGAGAAGACTCTTGAGGGTCCCTTGGACTGCAAGGAGATCCAACCAGTCCATTCTGAAGGAGATCAGCCCTGGGATTTCTTTGGAAGGAATGATGCTAAAGCTGAAACTCCAGTACTTTGGCCACCTCGTGCAAAGAGTTGACTCATTGGAAAAGACTCTGATGCTGGGAGGGATTGGGGGCAGGAGGAGAAGGGGACGCCAGAGGATGAGATGGCTGGATGGCATCACTGACTCGATGGACGTGAGTCTCAGTGAACTCCGGGAGTTGGTGATGGACAGGGAGGCCTGGCGTGCTGCGATTCAAGGGGTCGAAAACAGCTGGACACGACTGAGCAACTGAACTGAACTGCAGAGTATATCATGAGAAACGCTGGACTGGAAGAAGCACAAGCTGGAATCAAGATTGCTGGGAGAAATATCAATAACCTCAGATATGCAGATGACACCACCCTTATGGCAGAAAGTGAAGAAGAACTAAAGAGCCTCTTGATGAAAGTGAAAAAGAAGAGTGAAAAAATTGGCTTAAAGCTCAACATTTTAGAACACTAAGATTATGGCATCCAGTCCCATCAGTTCATTTCAAATAGATGGGGAAACAGTGGAAACAGTGACAGACTTTATTTTTGGGGGGCTCCAAAATCACTGCAGATGGTTCTGCAGCCAAGAAATTAAAAGACGCTTGCTCATTGGAAGAAAAGTTATGACCAACTTAGACAGCATATTAAAAAGCAGAGACATTACTTTGCCAACAAAGGTCCATCTAGTCAAGGCTATGGTTTTTCCAGTAGTCATGGATGGGAGAGTTGGACTATCAAGAAAGCTGAGTGCTGAAGAATTGATGCTTTTAAACTGCAGTGTTGGAGAAGACTTCTGAGAGTCCCTTGGACTGCAAGGAGATCCAACCAGTCCATCCTAAAGGAGACCAGTCCTGAGTGTTCATTGGAAGGACTGATGCTGAAGCTGAAACTCCAATACTTTGGCCACCTGATGCGAAGAACTGACTCATCTGAAAAGACCCTGATGCTGGGAAATATTGAAGGCAAGAGCAGAAGGGGCCAACAGAGGATGAGATGGTTGGATGGCATCACCGACTCAATGAACATGAGTTTGAGTAAACTGTGGGTGTTGGTGATGGACAGGGAGGCCTGGCGTGCTGCAGTCCATGGGGTCACAAAGAGTCGGTCGGACATGACTGAGCAATTGAACTGCACTGAACTGAATAATAAAAAGTGGTCTAAGTAGGTGTATTAGAGTACTTTCATGTCAGGACATATTTTTAGACCATTTTGAATGATATTCATTAAGAGTTTTAACAATCTGTCAAAATGTGTGTAACTATTTAAGCAAAAAGGAAAAACAAAATTATGTATCTGGCATGAGTATAATAATGTAAAAGTAAGCATAGAAAAAAGAAACTGGAAGTATATCAAGTGACTGTTACTCAAAAGTAAAACTAAGTTGAATTTTTTAGTTTCTACTTTGTATTATTACATTTAAAATAAAAACCATGTATTACTTTTATATAAGGTCTTCCATTTTTAAAAGCCCCATACTCAAACGCATCCCTTTTCCCCCCAAATATCAAATAATGAGTAAAATTTTCAACAATCAGTTCAGAAAAACTGAAAGAGCTAGGAGTAGTTCAGAGTAGGAATTGGGCTACAAAAGGTGCTGTCTCTGTCTCCAGAGTCTTTGGAAGCCCAGTAGGCACAGAAGGAAGAAGCAGAGGCTGGAGGTGAGGCAGACACATCAGGGTTCATGGACAAAGATCATGAAGATGGACTGCTGTAGGCATCAGTAACCCAGACAGAAGGCTGAGAAGCAAGGTATCAGGGAGTCATCTGAATAGAAGGACTGGGGGCACTGGAAACACAGAGAAAGCTTCCTGCTGAGCCAGATTTGGTCAAAGAGTGAGAGTGAGCAGGGAAGGGAGGTACAGTAGCTGAGGGTGCTGAGCATCCTTACTCCTCCCAGAGTCAGGCCTCCAATCCACCAGCTGCAAAAAATCCAACTTTGTCCACCCTCCCTCTTACGTCACCAGATCTTTTCAGCCTGAAGTAAGATCCATGTGGCTATTAGACCAAAGAGCCCTTACACAAAAAGAAAAAGAAAAAAAAAGTGAAACTCACCAGTCAAAGCCATTGTATTCATTTGATGATTCTACCCACACGAACACCAAAAGCACAGACATGCAAAATGAAATGACCAGACATGGGTAAAATAATCGTTCTCTCTGAAACACAAAGAAGAGAGTATAATTAAGTTCCATTTACTCATGGTATCTCAGAAACATCTGCATACACTCATCAGAGGTCTGCATAGCTGCAGTGCAGCATTACCCTCCCCAGGCTAGAGAGACCTCTGTATTCTTTTATCCCTATGGAAGCTTATATAAGCCTATTTATAACATTTATTACACTGAAATGCAATCATGTTTTTATCTGATGTAAATTTCTTCTTTGAGGAAAAGGAACTTTTGTTACAAATCTCTGTATTGCCAGTGTCTAGCACAGTTCCTTAAATGCAGCTGGTTCTTTGTAACCATCTGTTGAATTCACCCACCTCCTGTCTACCAAATGTTTGTTCAGTGATTCATTCACTGAGTAATTCATTCATTTATTATTCATCAGGTCATTTAGCCACTTATTTTCCCAGATTTGAGGAAGGGGAGAAGTAGGTTAGGGAATAAACTTTTTTTTTTAGTTTATCTTGCACAAATACAATGCCAGGGATTTCAAAAGCTACTTTCATTTTTTTCATTTCTCAATACAGTTATATAAGGTATTGGTAACCTCATGTAGCAAAAGAGAGAACTAAGTCTCATAGAAGTAAAAGTAATTCACTCAAGCCAAGTCACACAGCCAAGAAGTATCAGATGCATTGCCCAGATCTGTGAGCCCAAAGCCAAGATGGAGGATATCTTTATGGAGAAGGTAACTCCCTGCACTGAAAATTATATCACAAGTCAACCAAATCAGAGGTTGTCAAACCCTTCCTGGGAACATTAGGTTTAATTTGCTACCTGAGTTATAATCCTAACATTTCTATATCACATGGATGAAAAATTCTGTATCTTTGTGCCTTTCACACTGCCTGTATTCTGCAAAACATGGATTTAATAATCCCTGCCTTGTGCAAAATATGGGGTTACTGTGAAGTAAGAATTAAGAAATAAAATAGAAAACATAGAGTACTGACAGACCCATTCTGATGAGAGACATTATAGGTATCAAGGCACTAAAACACAACTTCTGCAGTGTAGAAAGCTGAAGAGAACAGGTTTTGACTCAGGTTATACTCACTCTCTACATAAAACATGTGTGGACTTTGATAAACATGTATCAGATAAAGTTACTCCCCTGCTTACAAAACTCCCAGATCTTCCCACTATACGAAAATATAATCCCAACTCCTTGCCATGACCCAAAGGTGCACACAATCAAGCCTTGTCCATCCCTGACCTCATCCCACTCTACACATCGACTTCATTTCTGAACTCCAGCCACACTGGCTTTCTGTTTCTAGAATATGACCAAATCTGTTCCCACCTCAAGAGTTTCACAGTTCCTAGTCCCTCTTCCTGGAATATTTTTGCCCCCAGATGTACACATGGCTGGCTCCACCTTTATATTTAAGAGATTGCTCACATGACATTTCTTCAAAGCAGTCTTCTCTAACCAGGTTCCCATCCACCTAACCCATTTTCCTATGTATTATCTTCAAAGCTCTTATCACTGTCTGAAACCATCTTTCTTCATTACTGTTTATTACCTAACTCATCCCACTAGAATGTCAGGTATAGGAAGGCCAGAGGCCTTAGTGGTCTTACTCACTTATACACATTCAATAAACTTGTTCTTGTTGAATAAACACATCTCCTTATTTTGATTCTCACTGTTGTCACTCTTGCTCAAAAATTCAAAGGCTCCCCACTGTTTACAGGACAAAGTTCAAATATTTTAGGCTAACATGAAGATGCTACATAATTAGATTAAAATATTCCTTTCCAATCTGATCACTTACCATTTATCACCTTACCTGCTCATAAATTCAATACTGGAAATTTGTTTTTCCCTAAACACACCACTGTGCTTCTCTATCTCTGGACTTCTGACTACTGCATTTCCTCCACCCAGAATCCCCTATACCATCATTCCTGTAAGTGGAAGATGACTTCACACATTAGTGACTCCAGGAACTGTAAAATGACAGCTAACATTTATTTAGTGCTAACTGTATGCCTTGGAGAAGGCAATGGCAACCCACTCCAGTGCTCTTGCCAGGAAAATCCCATGGATGGAGGAGCCTGGTAGGCTGCAGTCCATGGGGTCGCTAGGAGTCGGACATGACTAGGCAACTTCACTTTCACTTTTCACTTTCATGCACTGGAGAAGGAAATGGCAACCCACTCCAGTGTTCTTGCCTGGAGAATCCCAGGGACGGGAGAGCCTGGTGGGCTGCCGTCTATCGGGTCGCACAGAGTCGGATACGACTGAAGCGACTTAGCAGCAGCAGCAGCAGCAACTGTATGCCAAACCCAGTTCTAAGTATTTACGAATTTTATCTCTTCTTTCCTCCCAACAAACTCCATTGGTGGGCACTGCTGCTACCATCTCTATCATTCAAATGAGGAATTAATCACTGGAATGTTAGGTAACTGGCCAAGGTCCCACAGTGGTTAAGCTCTAGTCTGGAGATAGTCAATGATGAAGTCATAAATTGAATCCAGCCAGCCTTTCCCCAGAACACAAGGAATTTGTTCTTTTGCTATATGCTAGACTTCTTCCCCTGAGCATAAACAGGGCCTTGAGAATTGCCCAGGGACTTTGAAAATTGTATAGTTTAACTCCCTCTATAGAGAGGCTCAGAGATGGCATATAACCAGCCCTAAAAGCAGAGCTGGAACAAGCACCAAAAATACTCCCAGGCACTCCAGGGACTTTTCCATTATACCACACTGCCTCCAATGCCACCTTTCCTAGGAAGCCTACCTTTTTCTTTCACTCAATATCCTTTATAGCTCTCTTGTAACTTACTTCATCATTCCTAAGTAATAAATACTTGTTGCATCAATTCGCTGTTCTCCATTTTTACCATCACTTCACTAATCCAGGACACCAACAACTCTAACCTTGATTACTACTGTTGCTTTTCTCTTTGAAGGCAAAGACACCTTTCTGCATTACTCTTGTACTGTCTAATGCATCTTCCACATGATCCAATAATCATTCCAAAACGTAGCTCAGAAAACAGTAATAGCTTAAAATCTTTAGGGACTCTCAATTCCCTACATGGAAGAAGTCAAATTCTTAAAACCACACTACATCTACCAACTCCCTCTCTACGTTCACTTCCCATCACTTCTCCATTCATATCTTCTGCTCCACCTAAAATAAACCTCAGATCAAGCCTTTTGACTCCTCTCCAATACCATTTATTTTGCCACCCTCTATTCTTTATCTCGGAGAAGGCAATGGCAGCCCACTGCAGTACTACTGCCTAGAAAATCCCATGGACAGAGGAGCCTGGTAGGCTGCAGTCCATGGGGTCGCTAGAGTCAGACATGACTGAGCGGCTTCACTTTCACTTTTCACTTTCACTTTTCACTTTCATGCATTGGAGAAGGAAATGGCAACCCACTCCAGTGTTCTTGCCTGGAGAATCCCAGGGACGGGGAAGCCTGGTGGGCTGCCATCTATGGGGTCGCACAGAGTCGGACACAACTGAAGCCACTCAGCAACAGCAGCAGCAGCAGCATTCTTTATCTATCCAATTCTTAATCACATGTCACATGCTAAACGAAGTTATTTTCGGCTCCCTCCCTTGTAACATGGACACAGACGTGCATGCATATGAATATACACGCACAATTATACCATTTCTCTCAGTATATTGAGATTAAATGTTCACTTGTCTTTTCCTCCAGTAGACTGTGAATTCCTTGAGGAATTCACAATGCCTGAGGAACTTGTGTTGTCCTCAGTCACTGGTATAGAAACTAAATATCTGGGGCGGAAAGATAAATGGACTGAAGGACACTCATGCCTAATGGGAAGCCTCCCATTCCCACCACTTTCCTTGAGCTTCCCATGTCAGACAACAGAAATCAGTAATCCAACTGGACAGAATCCCAGACCCAGCTAGACCGAGTTTATAATTAAGTGAACATACATAATACGGCCGTCCTTTTCTCACTTCAGTGTGCTCATCATTTCACCTTTTACATCACAGTGCCCACCACAGAGGCCCAAAATACAGTTTAAAGAAAGAAAGAAAGGTGCTCAATGACGATATACCACATGCTACCACTCAGCCTTACCAGCGATCCTTCATTAGAGAAAATCAAATACTTGCCTGATCAGTAATAAAGGAGCACCTTATTTCCTATTTGCTGGTTTTTGTTTTTCATAAGCACAGCTACTTTGGGAAACTCACACTGAAGAGAGATTTAAAAATTCAACTATTCCTATACTCCACAGCCAAGAACATCTGACTGACCTAGATCTTACTTCTTCTTCCAGGTTCACTTATTAATAAAAGAAAAGATGAATAAGTGAATAACAGAATGACAATAAATTAATAATAAAAGTGAAAGAAAACAAGCACATGTTTCAGGAAAATTAACTGTGGCCCCAGAATTGTGGCAGACCTTTCACAGAAGAGCTAGAGTCCCTGCCTAGTCCTGAAGACTTTAGTGAACCTGTATGAGGGTAGGAACCAGCCCATGTTCCCCAAATTAAAAAAATGTAGTTCAGCTTCTTCCCATCTCTCCGTACCAAAGAGCAGCACTGTCCATGTTTAAATTTCTTCTCCTGTTTGATTTTCCAGTGGCAGCTGTAGCAGCCAATAATGGTAGTAACAAAGCATATGTGGTTGAAGATGTGTAAAATCCATGGAGTATCCTTTTTTTGTTTTCTTGTCTGGCTCTGAGGTTCAATCTTGTTGGCCTTCATAGGCATGGTTCACCTTTTTGCTGTAATGACAAATAAAACAATCAGGATCTAGTAGTTTCTTCAAATGTTTCCTACCCTACCATTCTATACAAAGTTCCATCAAAATAGATGGATTTTAAAAATTTTTTATAATCTAGGATAATGTGCTGAATTTGGTGTGGAAGATGAGACCTTCATCCTATCTCTCCCACTATCTAGTTGAGTGTTTCCTGCAGTCATTGCACCATTCAAAGTTTAGTTTTCCCAGCCCTAAAAACAGGACCATGTTCTCTGCCCTAGCCAACTAACAGACACTGAAAGCATCAAATTCAATAATATGGAAAGTAAAATGTTTTTTTTAACTTTATTATGCTCTTGAAATAACCTGAAAACTTAGGCAACACGAAGGAGTTACATCAAAAACACAGTCTTTGACTAATAAGTGACTCAGACACACAGCTACCTGCCCTTCATAATCGATGCTTTAAAAGACTGATAAAGAGAAAAACCTCAAAACTAGCTAGAAAAGAAGACATATTACATGTAGAGGGAAAAAGGTAAGAATGTCTTCTTAACATTCTTTCAACAACAATGATTTCTCATTGAAAACAACACAAGCCAGAAGACAGAGGAGCAACATCTGTAAAGAACTTAAAAAATGAAACAAGTTAACCTGGAATTCAGAACTCAGCAAAAACATAAAAGACGAATGTGAAATAAAAACCTTTTCAGATATTTGAAACAATAAGAATTAATCAATAAGTCATTTATACCATGATAAATTTTAAAGAAAGGCATTGAGTATGAAGGGGAAAAGTACCTGGTGGGAATCCACATCTACATAAAAGAATAAAGTACACTGAAAATATTAAATATATCAATGGATATAAAATACTGTTTTTCTTATTTTAAAAATTACTTCAGAATTTAATAAACTGAAGCAGAAGCAAAAAACAAAAAACAAAAAAAAAAAGCAATGACTATTGTAGCTTATAACAACTATAAAAGTAAAATGTATGACAATGGTTCCAAGGCCAGGAGCAGAAAATGAAACTACATTGCTGTACAGTTCTCATACTATATATAAAGTGGTGCAGTATTACTTGAAAATAGATTCTAATATGTGAAAAAAAGTATGCTATAAACTTCAAAGTGATCTCTGGAAAAAGGTGTACATATATAATAAGTCAAATAGGAGATGAAATGCAATCATAAATATTACTCAATCCAAGAGAAAAAAAGAAAAAAAAAAAGATACATAGAACAAGAAAACAAATAGGGAGCAAATACTAAATGCCAGATTTAAGCCTAAATACATCAGTGTGTGTTAGTCACGCAGTCATATCTGACTCTTTGCAACCCCACAAATTGCAGCCCACCAGGCTCTTCTGTCCATGGAATTCTCCAGGCAAGAATACTAGAGTGGCTTGCCATTTCCTTCTCCAAAATACAGCAGTAATTCCTTTCAATGCAAATGAACTAAATGCTCCATTTTAAAAAACAACAAAATTGACTAACTGAATTAAGAGAACAAACAACAACAAGCTCCTTACAAGAGTTTGGTTTGTTAAGATAGATTTAGAAAAAAAAAATGGAGAAAGACAGTCCAGTACTTAGGACTCTATGCTCTCACTGCCAAGGGCCTGGGTTCAAACTCTGGTCAGGGAACTAAGATCCCACAAGCTGCACTGTGCAGCACAAAAACAGGAAAAAAGAAAAAGATACACCTTGTACCTATATCAGTGTTCAACTACCAGGATAATGCCATGGACCAAGCATGGACAAAACTTCAATCACATATAACAAAAAGCTTCTACTACTCACACATCTGAGCTGATCTGCTATCCATTCTGCTGATCTAGACTGGCCTCAGCTATTATGACCAGATAACTCTGCTCCATGTGTCACTCAACCAAGGCTGACCTGAGTATGTTTTCATGGTGATGGAAGTCATCCAAGAGAGCAAGTCTCAATATGCAAGCCCATTTCAAGCTTCTGTGCCAAGGGATGTCTTGAAGTCAAAGTCAGCTCATGGTAGAGGGCACAGTAAAGTTGCAAGGCAAAGGGTGTGAACACAAGGGTGTAACTAAAGGAAGGATGAAAACTGAAGTCAAAGGATATAATCTACCTCACTGTATTATCATTAAATCAAAAAACTTTGAGGCAAAAGCATTAGCAGAGACAAAGAGGGACATGTATAATGATGAAGAAATATTTTTAAATGTTTGTCGGCACCTAATTACATAGCCTCTGAAGGAGAAATAGACAAATCCATAACCACGGTGGGAAATTTAGCACACTTCTCTCAATAAATGATATAATAAGCAGATAAAACAATTGTAAGGATACAGAAGATGTTAACAACTTAATAAACTAGTTTTAACTAACATTTATAAAACACTGTACTCAATGACTGCAGAGTTTTATGTTCAAGCAAAAATGGAACATTTATCAAAAAACACAATTAAGCTGGAAATCAGTAAGAAAGAGAGACCTAGAAAATCCCACACTTGGGAATTAAACACCATATTTATAAAAACCCATGGGTCAAAGGAAAATGACCGCACGTGAACTGAGAAAACAGTCTGAACTGGTTAATGAACTTACATGAACTTGGTGTGACTACTGTGTCCAAGAAAGATGTTGTGAACAAAAGTTCTGTGTCTGGGAGGAAGATAAGCTGCTTGAATACTAAATAAAAGGCGATATTTAAAGCAGAATCATTACCATAACCATTTTCCATATGTACAGATCTCTAACTTTGTGTATATCAGCCAGAGTAGCCAAGTTCATATGAAAATCAATAATATTTAAGGAAAGATCAATAAATATTGTTTCCCTTGCAGCTCCTTCTGAGATTTCCAAACCCATGTATTCAACAGCCTACTGAAATCTCCACTTAAATTTCTTACAAGCATTTCAAAACTAACATGTCCAACACTGAATCCTTGACTTTCCCTCCAAAACCTATTCCTCCTGAAGTCTGTCCCATTTCAGTAAATGACACCACTCTTCACCTACTTGCTTGAGGCAAAAAGGATTGAGATACCAGAAAAACTCACCCTCACCCCATAAAAACTAGAGAACTGGAAATATATATATATATATATATATATATATATATATATATATATATAACTACTATAAGAGGTCGAAAAGGCAGCAATGAGCAATGATCCTCGAGAAGAGAAACCAACGAACATGGCCCTTTACATCTGCAGTGACTTCTCACAAGCCGAGGCACCGGGCATGTAGCGGAGCTTGGTGGGCCGCCCCCACCCATCCCCCCTTCTCACCCTCCCTCACTCCCCCACTCCTCACCTCCCCCAACCCCCGTCTCAGATGGGGATTGGGGACTGGCTCAGGTCCTCAGCATCCTCTGTAGGGCAGAGGGGATAATGGCAGCTCCAGCTTTGTTGGAGGACGTGGTGAGGATGAGCTGACAGGATAGAGTGCCTCAGGTGTGCCTGCCAACTTGAGAGTATTAATGTAGCTTTCTCTTTCTGGAGATGCTTAAGGGGGAAGTACTTATGGTGACTTCACCATGGGAAACCTAAATCTGGAATTCAAGCTGGAGGGGCCGACATCTCTCAAGCTGGAGGGGCCGACATCTCTCAAGCTGAAGGGGCCGACATCTCTCAAGATGGAGGCCAGGCAAAATGAGACGCCCAAAGCTGGAGCGTGGTGGGCGTGGCCAGGGGCGTGGCCTCGGGTGCCTAGTGAGACGCTAAGACTGAATTTAAAGCCAACCGCAAACCTTAGCTCAGACCAACACGCTTTAAATGTTTTTTAAGGTATGCCGTGTTTGTTTTATTTTTGGTTCTTCTAAAAATATTATTTTCGTTCTTCTAAAAATAACATAAACTTAGTTCTGGTTAATCACTTAGTTCAGGCACTTATATTCTAGCCCAGTTATTCATAGTTTCATTTTTTAGCTATTTTTTCTTGCCCTTTTTCCCCCAAACTGCTTCAAAAATAGACCTGTGTAGTTTTGTTTCTTTGTTTAATCTTTGATTCACGCAGCTATTTCTCTAGCTCTGACTTTATTTCTGAGCTCTAAATTCTTGTACCCATCTTATGTCCTGTGACACGTCAAATTCAGTAAACTCGCACTTGAATTATCTTTCCCTTCTAATCTGCTCCATCACCTGCGAGTGCTTCCAGATTGCCAATAATAAGATCTGAAACCTATGCCTCATTCTTAACTCCTTCTTCTCCTCTGCAACACCCCCTCCCTCCTAATAAGGGCCAAGTTCTGCTTGTTGTACTTCCTATTCATTTCTATCCATGTCTCCTAGTCATTCCGTGTTGATTTCAATGCCTACTAAGCCTGTAATCAACTCCCTGGGTACCAACTGCTTAGTATTGCTATAGTAAGCCTTTAAGGAAGTTATAGTTACTACAGTTGACTCCCAAAGAATCTACTTCCAGTTTACCTTCCCAAAAATTTACCTTTCAAAGATCAGGTAAGGCAATGGCACCCCACTCCAGTACTCTTGCCTGGAAAATCCCATGGACGGAGGAGCCTGGTGGGCTGCAGTCCATGGGGTCGCTCAGAGTCGGACACAACTGAGCAACTTCACTTTCACTTTTTACGTTCATGCATTGGAGAAGGAAATGGCAACCCACTCCAGTGTTCTTGCCTGGAGAATCCCAGGGACAGCAGAGCCTGGTGGGCTGCTGTCTATGGGGTCACACAGAGTCGGACACGACAGAAGTGACTTAGCAGTAGCAGCAGTAAGTGATCTACAGGAATTAGGCACTAACTGCCTTAATGTGTTTTAGTGTATGGTGTTCTAATTGGCATGCTGTGTGAAGCATTACCCAGATTGTACAAAGAGGAGGCCTTATGCAGACTACATTTAGCAACTGTGTCCATTGGCTGGTCAGTTAATTTGATATCTGGCAACCTCCAGTGAGAACCAAAAGCTGTTAGCCAACATAAATTTCCTTGTCCAATCGCTGTCCCTATAGAAACTACAGAAAAAGAAAAGAACATCAGCAAGAATAGAATATTTTTCTTTTTTTCAGATCACAGCATAAATTCAAGCTTGAGAGGATGAAAATATTAAATATATATCTTTAGAAAAATGATCTCAAATTTTCTAGAAGTTTCATTGCAGTCAATTACTACTCTAAAGAAAATTAAAATGTATACAAATAAAAGGAAAAGTGTGAAAAGCTTAATGACAACATAAGTTAAGTATCAAAGAAAAAAGAAAAGAAAATGACTTTTCTATATACTACAAATAAAATTGGACAGTTATTTGACATTTGTTTTCAACAATTATTTTTACAAAATATAGGCTCAAAGTTTAGAATGATACAATTTTACTATATTTTTCAGTTCAGTTCAGTTCAGTTCAGTCGCCCAGTCATGTCTGACTCTTTGCGATCCCATGAATTGCAGCACGCCAGGCCTCCCTGTCCATCACCAACTCCCCTAGTTCACTCAAACTCATGTCCATTGAGTCAGTGATTCCATCCAGCCATCTCATCCTCTGTTGTCTCCTTTTCCTCCTGCCCCCAATCCCTCCCAGCATCAGGGTCTTTTCCAATAAGGCAACTCTTCACATGAGGTGGCCAAAGTATTGGAGTTTCAGCTTTAGCATTATTCCTTCCAAAGAACACCCAGGACTGGTCTCCTTTAGGACGGACTGGTTGGATCTCCTTGCAGTCCAAGGGGCTCTCAAGAGTCTTCTCTAACACCACAGTTCAAAAGCATCAATTCTTCGGCACTGAGCTTTCTTCACAGTCCAACTCTCACATCCATACATGACTACAGGAAAAATCATACCCTTGACTAGACGGACCTTTGCTCGCAAAGTAATGTCTCTGTTTTTGAATATGCTGTCTAGGTTGGTCATAACTTTCCTTCCAAGGGGTAAGCATCTTTTAATTTCATGGCTGCAGTCACCATCTGCAGTGATTTTGGAGCCCAAAAAATAAAGTCTGACACTGTTTCCACTGTTTCCCCATCTATTTCCCATGAAGTGATGGGACTGGATGCCATGATCTTCGTTTTCTGAATGTTGAGCTTTAAGCCAACTTTTTCACTCTCCTCTTTCACTTTTATCAAGAGGCTTTTTAGTTCCTCTTCACTTTCTGCCATAAGGGTGATATCATCTGCATATCTGAGGTTATTGATATTTCTCCCGGCAATCTTGATTCCAGCTTGTGCTTCTTCCAGCCCAGTGTTTCTCATGATGTACTCTGCATATAAGTTAAATAAGCAGGGTGACAATATACAGCCTTGACGTACTCCTTTTCCTATTTGGAACCAGTCTGTTGTTCCATGCCCAGTTCTAACTATTGCTTCCTGACCTGCATATAGGTTTCTCGAGAGGCTGGTCAGGTGGTCTAGTATTCCCATCTCTTTCAGAATTGTCCACAGTTTATCATGATCCACACAGTCAAAGGATTTGGCACAGTCAATAAAGCAGAAATAGATGATTTTCTGGAACTCTCTTGCTTTTTTGATGATCCAGCAGATGTTGTCAATTTGATCTCTGGTTCCTCTGCCTTTTCTAAAACCAGCTTGAACATCTGGAAGTTCACGGTTCATGTATTGCTGAAGCCCGGCTTGGAGCATTTTGAGCATTACTTTACTAGCATGTGAGATAAGTCCAATTGTGCGGTAGTTTGAGCATTCTTTGGCATTGCCTTTCTTTGGGATTGGAATGAAAACTGACCTTTTCCAGTCATGTGGCCACTGCTGAGTTTTCCAAATTTGCTGGCATATTGAGTGCAGCACTTTCACAGCATCATCTTTAGGATTTGAAATAGCTCAACTGGAATTTCATCACCTCCACTAGCTTTGTTCGTAGTGATGCTTTCTAAGGCCCACTTGACTTCACATTCCAGATGTCTGACTCTAGGTCAGTGATCACACCATCATGATTATCTGGGTCGTGAAGATCTTTTTTTTACAGTTCTTCTGTGTATTCTTGCCATCTCTTCTTAATATTTTCTGCTTCTGTTAGGTCCATACCATTTCTGTTCTTTATCAAGCCCATCTTTGCATGAAATGTTCCCTTGGTATCTCTAATTTTCTTGAAGAGATCTCTAGTCTTTCCCATTCTGTTGTTTTCCTCTATTTCTTTGCATTGATTGCTGAGGAAGGCTTTCTTATCTCTCCTTGCTTTTCTTTGAAACTCTGCATTCAGCTGCTTGTATCTTTTCTTTTATCCTTTGCTTTTCACTTCTCTTCTTTTCACAGCTATTTGTAAGGCCTCCCCAGACAGCCATTTTGCTTTTTTGCATTTCTTTTCCATGGGGATGGTCTTGATCCCTGAGTCCTGTACAATGTCACAAACCTCTGTCCATATTTTTAATTAACCCTATAAAGCATAGTATTAGTCCCTGAAATTAAGATATTAAATAATTAAGTATATTTCAATGCCAAATGTAAATGTATAAATAAATACATAATGAATGAGAATATCATGGCCTTAACTCTCAAAGCACATAGCACAGAACTTGATATTCTCATCAATTTAGTTGTAACATCTATAACTTTTATAATGAGGCCTAGTTGATTAAGATCAATATATATTAACAAGATACCATAGGCATAGAAGGATGAATGACATGGTCACACTCTGAATGAGTGGATGTCTCATCTAGTAGAGTGGATGTCAGAAATAATGATCAAATGTGATAAATACCTTGTATGATGAACAAATGAAAGCTTACAGATGTTCCATTAAAAGTGATCACTTTGCTTTTGCACAGCAAAGGAAACTATAAATAAGGTGAAAAGACAACCTTCAGAATGGGAGAAAATAATAGCAAATGAAACAATTGACAAAGGATTAATTTCCAAAACATACAAGCAGCTCACACAACTCAATACCATAAAAATGACCAATCCAATCTAAAAGCAGGCAAAAGAACTAAATAGGCATTTCTCCAAAAAAGACATACAGATGGCTAACAAACACATGAAGAAACGCTCAACATCACTTATTATTAGAAAAATGCAAATCAAAACTACAATGAGATATCTCCTCACACCAATCAGAATGACCAGCATCTAAAAATCCACATATAACAAGTGCTGGAGAGGATGTGGAGAAAAGGCAACCCTCTTGCACTGCTAGTGGGGATGTAAATTGATACAGTCACTATGGAGGACAGTATGGAGATTCCTTACAAAATTAGTAATAAAACCACCATAAGACCCAGCAATACCACTTCTAGGCATTTAGCCCAAGGAAACCAAAACTGAAAAAGACACATGTACCCCGATGTTCATTGCAGCACTGTTTACAGTATCTTGGATGTGGAAGCAATCTAGATATCCATCGACAGATGAATGGATAAAGAAGCTGTGGTACATATATGCAATAGAATACTACTCAACCATAAAAAGGAACACATTTGAGTCAGTCCTAATAAGGTGGATGACCTAAAGCCTAATATAAAAAGTGAAGTAAGTCAGAAAGAGAAAAACAAATATCATGTACTAATGCATATATATGGGATCTAGAAAGATGATATTGATGAACCTATTCACAGGGCAGCAATGAAGATGTAGACATAGAGAACAGACTTATGGACAAGGGCAGGGGATAGGAAGGAGAGGATGAGAAGAACGGAGAGAGTGGCATGGAAGCATATACACAAACATATGTAAAATAGATAGCCAATGGAAATTTTCTGTATGATTCAGTGCACTCAAACTGGGGCTCTGTAATAACCTAGAGGAATGAGAAAGGGTGGGAGGTGAAAGGGAGTTTCAAGAGGGAGCAGACATATGTACACCTATGATTAATTCTTGTTGATATATGATTAATTCTTGTTGATGTATAATAGAAATCAAACCGATAATGTAAATCAATCATCAATCAATTAAAGATAAATAAATATAATTATTAAAGAAAAAAATAAATAAAATGCAAACCTGAACATGGTTAAAATTCATTCCTAAGCTTCTTAAATTGGATCCTACCTTTCTCTCCAGCTTCATCTTCCCCCTTACTCTCCTTCATTCCCACTCATATTGAAACCCCAGCAAAAGCAAATCCCTTGTACTGCTCCCCTAGATCACTATGTACGTCTATTCATGATGTCCCTACTTCCAGGCTGACCCACTTCCCATCCTCAACTTTCACCTGGCTAACACCTCTTGTTAGCGTAAGACTCAGTTTAAGAAGTCTTTGATCATCACCACCTATTCCTCACCAGCAAACTTGGTTAAATACTTGTTCCTCTTGTCCTGTATGTCCCTTGAAATGCTTGCACCCACTGAGATTAGGTAGCAAGCAAGGGATTAAGCAATCTTTTGTGATATGAAGATTGTCTGGAACTTCATTCTGATTTTTTCTTTAGACATTTTTTCCTCTTTTCTTATCAACAGAGAATGAGGCATAGGTCCCATTAGGGCAAATACAGACCTGATCCTGTCATTCTTGGTTTTAAAGCAGAGGCAAGTAAAACAAAACTAATGCAAGCAAAACAGAATGTAGAAAAGGACACCAAAGAGCTTATCAAATAAGTCTAATTATCACATTCTTATTTCAAAGAACCTTAGTATTCAGTTAATCTCTGTGGGAGGCTTTAACTTTTAACTTCCCTGGCCCATTTTTTGGCCCATTTTTTGATTGGGTCATTTATTTACTTTGTATACTGATATAAAAATCAGTAATGAAAGTTGACTTTGGGACATGATGTGTTTTACATAAGAAACCACAGATTCCCACTGATACCTGGGAAAGGTTTTTTCCCAGCCTTATTGTCCCAACAGAACTAACTCAATTTTGAAAATTCATTATAATCTAATTAAATTGTTCTTTTGTAATGAATATTATTTTAAGTTTGATGGACCCTTTCCGATCCAGATAAAAGTATGATGAACTAAAAAAGATTGTTTTGGAAGAATTAGTACATTTTAAGACTCCTTCGTAACTACAAATTGAAAGTTTGCTAGTCATTTCTTCAAAACTCTCCTTTCCTTCTGCAGAATACAAGCTTTTAGTCCAAAAGTTTCCATAAGGAGCAAGCTGACCTGTGATTTTTTTTTTCCCCTAGTGATCATTGTTACACTACCATCTGAGGGGAAAATCTACTAAAAACAACATAAGAGAATTTGTAGTTTGCTATAGACTGTAAACCCTAATTCAAATACTTTAAAAATATATATATTTTCTTCCTCTCTCTCTCACACACACACACACATACGCACAAAGTAATTTGCTATTTAAACACCTAGACTGATGCCTGGTCACCTAGGCTGTGTGTACAGAAATTTCACAGCAAAATATAAGAGGCTTATATGTTAAATAGCATATTCTTATATATAAGGATATAAAATATTCTTATATAATATATATATACTTATATAATAAGAAGTATTATAAAAGTGTAGCAAATTCCTAACTTTGCTTGCTTTTGAAAGTCTAGGCAATAGCTATCTCAACTTTTTTTTTTTTTTCTAATTACTATAAGAGCAATTTTATTGCTCACTGCTTGGACTGAAGGATGAGTCAGGAGTTACAAGTCAGGAGTTTTTTTAAGTAATGGTTATCTAAATCTTAAAAATGATAAAATTGACACAAAGAAAGGGATAAACTTGAGACCTATGGATACATGTCACCTCACCAGCTGAATGCTAGCCTCTGATTTCCCTTTCTTGGCAGCATCCTGGGGCTTGATATATATTCTAGCCATATGTGCAGCAGTATATCAAGCCCAAAGTTTGGGCAATATCACTACTAAATATATACGATATTCCTGTTTTAAGAAATATCCTTATTTTAAAAAATGAATCTCCTTTTAAATGAAAGATCACTGAAATTAATGCTTTGCTTTTAATATACCATGATAAAGAAATATTGAACTGCAAGTCTGAAAGAGATACTAAACACTAATATTAGGGCTTACTCTCTTCGCAAGAAAGAAAAAGAGGCCCAGCCAGGATTTTGAACAGAGTAGCCTCAAGCAGCCTCAAGTAGATACAGGTTTTTATAAGTGTTGATTGACCTTTGAATCTGTGGCCAGAAACCAGTTATTGGCTAAGATGCGCCTAGTTGTTGGATCTTCTATAAAACCTTCAGTTTAGTACCAATAAGAGAGTATGAGGTATAAAGCCTCCTGACAAACCAGGTTGTTGTTATTCAGTTGCTTATTCATGTCTGACTCTTTCTGACCCCACGGACTACAGCACACCAGGCTTCCCTGTCCTTCACCGTCTCCCCGTGTTTGTTCAAATTCACGTCCATTGAGTTGGTGATGCCATTCAACCATCTCATCCTCTGTCACCCGCTCCTCCTCCTGCCCTCAACATTTCCCAGCATCGGGGTCTTTTCCAATGAGTTGGCTCTTTGCATCAGGTGGCCAAAGTATTGAAGGTTCAGCTTCAGCATCAGTCCTTCCAATGAATATTCAGGTCTGATTTTCTTTGGGATTGACTCTTGCTTTTCTTTTTTAATTAATTTATTTATTTTCATTGGAGGCTAACTACTTTACAATATTGTGGTGGTTTTTGCCATACATTAACACAAATCAGCCACGGGTATATGTGTGTCCCCCCATCCTGAAACCCCCTCCCGCCTCACTCCCCATCCCATCACTCTGGGTTGTCCCAGTGCACTGGCTTTAAGTGCCCTGTTTCATGTACCAAACTTGGACTGTTCATCTATTTCACATATGGTAATATACGTGTGTCAATGCTATTCTCTCATATCATCCGACCCTCTCCTTCTCCCAGAGTCCAAAACTCTGTTCTTTGTATCTGTGGGGTTTTTTGCTGTCTTGCATATAGTGTAGTTGTTACCATCTTTCTATATGCTATACATATGCATTAATATACTGTATTGGTGTTTTTCTTTCTACTTACTTCTCTCTATAATAGGCTCCAGTTTCATCCACCTCATTAGAACTGACTCAAATGTGTTCTTTTTGCTGCTACTGCTGCTAAGTCGCTTCAGTCGTGTTCGACTCTGTGCGACCCCAGAGATGGCAGCCCATCAGGCTCCACCGTCCCTGGGATTCTCCAGGCAAGAACACTGGAGTGGGTTGCCATTTCCTTCTCCAATGCATGAAAGTGAAAAGTGAAAGTGAAGTCGCTCAGTCGTGTCCTACTCTTAGCGACCTCATGGACTGCAGCCTACCAGGCTCCTCCGTCCACAGGATTTTCCAGACAAGAGTACTGGAGTGGGGTGCCATGTTCTTTTTAATAGCTGGATAATATTCCATTGTATATATGTACCACACCTTTCTTATCCATTCATCTGCTGATGGACAACTAGCTTGCTTCCATGTCATAGCTATTGCAAACAGTGCTGCAATGAACACTGAGATACACGTGTCTCTTTCAATTCTGGTTTCCTCGGTGTTCATGCCCAGAAGTGGGATTGATGGGTCATATGGTAGTTCCATTTCCAGTTTTTAAAGGAATCTCCACACTGTTCTCCATAGTGGCTGTACTAGTTTGCATTCCCACCAACAGTGTAACATGGTTTCCTTTTCTCCACACCCTCTCCAACATTTATTGCTTATAGACTTTTGGATTGCAGCCATTCTGACTGGCATGAGATAGTACCTCATTGTGGTTTTGATTTGCATTTCTCTGATAAATGAGAGTGATGTTGAGCATCTTTTCATGTGTTTGTTAGCCATCTATATGTCTTCTTTGGAGAAATGTCTGTTTAGTTCTTCGGCCCATTTTTTGATTGGATCATTTATTTTTCTGGTATTGAGCTGCATGAGCTGCTTATATATTTTTAGATTCTTTGAAAGTTGCTTAATTTGCTATTATTTTCTTCCATTCTGAAGGCTGTCTTTTCACCTTGCTTATAGTTTCCTTCATTGTGCAAAAGCTTTTAATTAGGTCCCATTTGTTTATTTTTGCTTTTATTTCCATTACACTGGGAGGTGGGTCATAGAGGATCTTGCTGTGGTTTATGTCAGAAAGTGTTCTGCCTATGTTTTCCTTTAGGATTTTTATAGTTTCTGGTCTTACATTTAGATCTTTAATACATTTTGAGTTTATTTTTGTGTATGGTATTAGAAAGTGTTCTAGTTTCATTTTTTTTACAGGTGGTTGACCAGTTTTCCCAGCACCACTTGTTAAAGAGATTGTCTTTTCTCCATTGTATATTCTTGTCTCCTTTGTCAAAGATAAGGTGTCCATAGGTGCATGGGTTTATCTCTGGGCTTTCTGTTTTGCTCCATTGATCTATATTTCTGTCCTTGTACTAGTACCATACTGTCTTGATGACTGTAGCTTTGTAGTATAGTCTGAAGTCAGGCAGGTTGATTCCTCCAGTTCTTATTTCTCAAGATTGCTTTGGTTATTCGAAGTTTTTTCTGTTTCCATACAAATTGTGAAATTATTTGTTCTAGTTCTGTGAAGAATGCCATTGGTAGCTTGATAGGGATTGCATTGAATCTATAGATTGCTTTGGGTAGTATACTCATTTTCAATATATTGATTCTTCTGATCCATGAACATGGTATATTTCTCCATCTATTTGTGTCATCTTTGATTTCTTTCATCAGTGCTTTATAGTTTTCTATGTATAGGTCTTTTGTTTCTTTAGGTAAATTTATTCCTAAGTATTTTATTCTTTTCATTGCAATCATGAATGGAATTGTTTCCTTAACTTTTCTTTCTGTTTTCTCATTCTTAGCGTATACGAATGCAAGGGATTTTTGTGTACTAATCTTATATCCTGCAACTTTACTATATTCATTGATTAGCTCTAGTAATTTTCCAGTGGTATGTTAGTGTTTTCTATGTAAAGGATCACGTAATCTGCAAACAGTGAGTTTTACTTCTTCTTTTCCAATCTGGATTCCTTTTATTTCTTTTTCTTCTCATTGCTTTGGCTAAAACTTCCAATATTATGTTGAATAGTAGTAGTGAGAGTGGGCACCCTTGTCTGACTTTAGAGGAAATGCTTTCAATTTTTCACCATTGAGGATAATGTTTGCTGTGGGTTTATCATTTATGGCTTTTATTATGTTGAGGCATGTTCCTTCTATGCCTGCTTTTTGGAGAGTTTTTATAATAAATGTTGAATTTTGTCAAAGGCTTTCTCTGAATTTACTGAAATAATAATATGGTTTTTATCTTTCAATTTGTTAATGTGGTGTATCACATTGGGAGAAGGAAATGGCAACCCACTCCAGTATTCTTGACTGGAGAATCCCAGGGATGGAGGAGCCTGTCAGGTTGCAATATATGGGATCGCACAGAGTTGGACACAACTGAAGCAACTTAGCAGCAGCAGTAGCACATTGACTGATTTGAAAATATTGAAGAATCCTTACATCCTTGGGATAAACCCCACTTGGTCATGATGTATGATCTTTTTAATATGTTGTTGGATTCTGTTTGCTAGAATTTTGTTGAGAATTTTTGCATCTATGTTCATCAGTGACATTGGCCTATTGTTTTCTTTTTTTGTGACATCTTTGTCTGGTTTTGGTATTAGGGTGATTTTGGCCTCATAGAATGAGTTTGGCAGTTTACCTTCTGCAATTTTCTGGAAGAGTTTGAGTAGTATAGGTGTTAGCCTTTCTCTAAATCTTTGACAGAATTCACCTGTGAAGCCATCTGATCCTGGGCTTTTGTTTGTTGGAAGATTTTTTATTACAGTTTCAATTTCTGTGCTTGTGATGGGTCTGTTAAGATTTTCTATTTCTTCCTGGTTCCATTTTGAAAAGTTATACTTTTCTAAGAATTCATCCGTTTCTTCCAAGTTGTCCATTTTACTGGCATATAGTTGCTGATAGTAGTCTCTTATGATACTTTATATTCCTGTGTTGTCTGTTGTGATTTCTCCATTTTCATTTCTAATTTTGTTGATTTGATTCTTCTCCCTTTTTTTCCTGATGAGTCTGGCTAATGGTTTGTTGGTTTGTCTATTTTATTTACCTTCTCAAAGAACCAGCTTTTTGTTTTGTTGATTTTCCTACAGTCTTCTTTTTTTCTTTTTCACTTATTTCTTTTCTAATTTTTATGATTTATTTCCTTTTACTAACCCTGGGGTTCTTCATCTCTTCTTTTTCTAGTTGCTTTAGGTGTATACTTAGGTTATTTATTTGATTTTTCTCTTGTTTCTTGAGGTAAGCTTGTATTGCTATGAACCTTCCTCTGAGCACTGCTTTTACTGAATGCCATAGGTTTTGGGTTGTCGTGTTTTCATTTTCATTTGTTTCTATGCATATTTTGATTGTCTTTTTTATTTTTTTGGTGATCTGTTGTTTATTCAGAAGCATGTTGTTCAGCCTCCATATGTTTGTATTTTTAATAGCTTTTTTCTTGTAGTTGACATCTAATCTTACTGCATTGTGATCAGAAAAGATGCTTGAAATGATTTCAATTTTTTTGAATTTACCAGGGCTAGATGTATATGGCCCAGGATGTGATCTATCATGAAGAATGTTCTGTGCACACTTGAGAAAAAGGTGAAATTCATTGTTTTGGGTGAAATGTCCTATAGATATATCAATTAGGTCTAACTGGTCCATTGTATCATTTAAAGTTTGTGTTTCCTTGCTAATTTTCTGTTTGTTGATCTATCCATAGGTGTGAGTGGGGTATTAAAGTCTCCCACTATTATTGTGTTACTGTTAATTTCCCCTTTCATACTTGTTAGCATTTGCCTTATGTATTGAGGTGCGCCTATGTTGGGTACATATACATTTATAACTGTTATATCTTCTTCATAGATTGATCCTTTGATCATCATGTAGTGCCCTTCCTTGTCTCTTTTCATGGTCTTTATTTCAAAGTCTATTTCATCTGATATGAGTATTGCTACTCCTGCTTTCTTTTGGTTTCCATTTGCATGAAATATCTTTTTCCAGCCCTTCACTTTTAGTCTGTATGTGTCCCTTGGTTTGAGGTGGGTCTCTTGTAGACAGCATATATACAGGTCTTGTTTTTGTATCCATCCAGCCAGTCTTTGTCTTTTGGTTGGAACATTCAACCCATTTACATTTAAGGTAATTAGTGATAAGTATGATCCTGTTGGGAGAAGGCAATGGCAACCCACTCCAGTGCTCTTGCCTGGAAAATCCCATGGATGGGAGCCTGGTAGGCTGCAGTCCATGGGGTCGTGAAGAGTCAGACACAACTGAACGACTTCACTTTCACTTTTCACTTTCATGCATTGGAGAAAGAAATGGCAATCCACTCCAGTGTTCTTGCCTGGAGAATCCCAGGGATGGCGGAGCCTGATGGGCTGCCATCTATAGGGTTGCACAGAGTCGGACACGACTGAAGCGACTTAGCAGCAGCAGCAGCAGCATAATCCTGTTGACATTTACTTTGTTATTTTGGGTTTGAATTTATAAACTTTTTCTGTGTTTCCTGTCTAGAAAAGATCCTTCAGCATCTATTGAAGAACTGGTTTGGTGGTGCTTAATTCTCTCAGCTTTTGCTTGTCTGTAAAGCTTTTGATTTCTCCTTCATATCTGAATGAAATCCTTACTGGGTATAGTAATCTTGGTTGGTTTTTCTCTTCCATCACTTTAGACATGTCCTGCCGTCCCCTTCTAGCTTGAAGAGTTTCTATTGAAAGATCAGCTATTATCCTTATGGGGATTCCCTTGTGTGTTATATGTTGCCTTTCCCTTGCTGCTTTTAATATTTGCTCTTTGTGTTTGATCTTCATTATTAATCTGTGTCTTGGGGTGTTTCTTTGTATTGATCACTGAGGAAGGCTTTCTTATTTCTCCTTGCTGTTCTTTGGAACCCTGCATTCAAATGGGTTTATCTTTCCTCTTCTCCTTTGCCTTTCACTTCTTTTCTTTTCACAGCTATTTGCAAGCCCTCCTCAGACAATCATTTTGCCTTTTTGCATTACTTTTTCTTGGGGATGGTCTTGATCACTGCCTCCTGTACAATATCATGAACTTCCTTCCATAGTTCTTCAGGCACTCTGTCTATCAGATTTTTCCTTTAAATCTATTTGAAACTTCCACTGAATAATCATAAAGGATTTTATTTAGGTCATGACCTGATGGCTTTCCCTATTTTCTTCAATTTAAGTCTGAATTTGGCCATAAGGAGTTCATGATTTAGCCACAGGCAGCTCCTGGTCTTGTTTTTGCTGACTATATACAGCTTCTCCATCTTTGGCTGCAAAGAAATAATCAATCTGATTTCAGTACTGGCCATCTGGTGATGTCCATGTGTAGAGTCATCCCTTGTGTTGTTGGAAGAGGGTGTTTGCTATGATCAGTGCGTTCTTTTGGCAAAACTCTATTAGCCTTTGCCCTGCTTCATTCTGTATTCCAAGGCCAAATTCGCCTGTTACTTGAGGTATATCTTGACTTCCTACTTTGCATTCCAATCCCCTATGATAAAACAGACATCTTTGGGGGTGTTAGTTCTACAAGGTCTTGTAGGGCTTCATAGAACCATTCAACTTCAGCTTTTCAGCATTACTGGTCAGGGTATAGACTTGGATTACTGTGATACTGAATGGTTTACCTTGGAAATGAACAGAGATCATATTCTGTCATTTTTGAGATTGCATCCAAGTACTGCATTTTGGACTCTTTTGTTGACTATGATGGCTAATCCGATTCTTCTAAGGGATTCTTGCCCACAGTAGAGGATATAACATCATCAGAGTTATATTCACCCATTCCTGTCCATTTTAATTCGCTGATTGCTAAAATGCTGATTTTCACTCTTGCCATCTCCTGTTTGACCACTTCCAACTTGTCTTCATCTGAGGACTTAACATTCCAGGTTCCTATGTAATATTGCTCTTTACAGCATCAGACTTTACTTCCATCACCAGTCACATCCACAACTGGGTGTTGTTTTGCTTTCTCTCCACCTCTTCATTTTTCCTGGAGTTATTTCTCCTGTCTTCTCAGTAACATATTGGGCACCTACTGACCTGGGGACTTCATATTTCTGTGTCATTTGTTTTTGCCTTTTCAGACTGTTCTTGGGGTTCTCAAGGCAAGAATACTGAATTGGTTTGCTATTCCTTTCTACAGTGGACCACGGTTTGTCAGAACTCTCCACCATGTCCAGTCCATCTTGGGTGGCCCTAGACAGCATGGCTCATAGTTTCACTGAGTTAGACAAAACGTGGTCCACGTGATCAGAATGGTTAGTATTCTGTGATTGTGGTTTTCAATCTGTCTGCCCTCTGATGGAGAAGGATAAGAGGCTTATGGAAGCTTCCTCCTGGGAGAGACTGACAGGGGGAAACTGGGTCTTGTTCTGATGGGCGGAGCCATGCTCAGTAAATCTTTAATCCGATTTTCTGTTGATGGGCAAGGCTGTGTTCAGTTCAGTTCAGTTCAGTTGCTCAGTCGTGTCCAACTCTTTGCGACCCCATGAATTGCAGCATGCCAGGCCTCCCTGTCCATCACCAACTCCCAGAATTCACTCAAACTCACATCCATCGAGTCAGTGATGCCATCCTGCCATCTCATCCTCTGTCGTCCCCTTCTGTTAGCTCCCTGTTATTTGACCTGAGGCCAAATTACGGTGGAAGTAATGAAGATAATGGCCACCTCCTTCAAAAGGTCCCATGCACACTGCTACACTCAGTGCCCACAACCCTGCAGCAGGCCACCGCCGACCCATGCCTCTGCCAGAGACTCCTGGACACTCACATACAATTCTCAGTAATCAATGCAAAGAAACAGAGGAAACCAACAGATGGGAAAGACGAGAGATCTCTTCAAGAAAATTAGAGATATCAAGGGAACATTTCATGAAAAGACAGGCACAATTAAGGACATAAATGGAATGGACCTAAAAGAAGCAGAAGATATTAAGAAGAGATGGCAACAATATACAGAAGAACTATACAAAAAAGATCTTTACGACCCAGGCAATCATGATGGTGGGATCACTTACCTAGAGCCAGACATCCTGGAATGCGAAGTCAAGTGGGCCTTAGGAAGCATCACTATGAACAAAGCTAGTGGAGGTGATGGAATTCTACTTGAGCTATTTCAAATCCTAAAAGATTGGGCCTTAGGAAGCACCACTATAAACAAAGCTACTGGAGGTGATGGAATTCCAGTTGAGCTATTTCAAATCCTAAAGATGATGCTGTGAAAGTGCTGCACTCAATATGCCAGCAAATTGGGAAAACTCAGCAGTGGCCACAGGACTGGAAAAGGTCAGTTTTCATTCAATCCCAAAGAAAGGCAATGCCAAAGAATGCTCAAACTACCACACAACTGCACTCATCTCACACACTAGCAAAGTAATGCTCAAAATTCTCCAAGCCAGGTGTCAACAGTACGTGAACAGTGAATTTCCAGATGTTCAAGCTGGATTTAGAAAAGGCAGAGGAACCATACAAATTGCCAACATCCATTGGATCATTGAAAAAGCAAGGGAGTTCCAGAAAAACATCTACTTCTGCTTTATTGACTGCCAAAGTTGTTGTGTTTCACAACAAACTGTGGAACATTCTTCAAGAGATGGGAATACCAGACCACCTTACCTGCCTCCTGGGAAATGTGTATGCAGGTCAGGAAGCAACAGTTAGAACTGAACATGGAACAATAGACTGGTTCCAAATCGGGAAAGGAGCACGTCAAGGATATATATTGTCATCCTGCTTATGTAACTTATATGCAGAGTTCATCATGAGAAATGCTGGACTGGAGGAATCACAAGCTGAAATCAAGATTGCCGGGAGAAATATCAATAATGTCAGATATGCAGATGGCACCACTCTTATGGCAGAAAGTGAAGAACTAAAGAGCCTCTTGATGAAAGTAAAAGAGGAGCGTGGAAAAGTTGACTTAAAACTCAGCATTCAGAAAGCTAAGATCATAGCATCTTGTCCCATCACTTCATTGCAAATAGATGGGAAAACAGTGGAAACAGTGACAGACTTTACTTCGGGGGGCTCCAAAATCACTGCAGATGGTAACTGCAGCTATGCAATTAAAAGATGCTTGCTCCTGGGAAGAAAAGCTATGACCAACCTAGACAGCATACAAAAAGCAAAGATATTACTTTGCCAACAAAGGTCCATCTAGTCAAGGCTATGGTTTTTCCAGTAGTCATGTATGGATGTGAGAGCTGGACTATAAAGAAAGCTGAGCACTGAAGAATTGATGCTTTTGAACTTTGCTGTTAGAGAAGACTCTTGAGAGTCCCTTGGACAGAAAGGAGATCCAACCAATCAGAGAAGACTCTTGAGAGTCCCTTGGACAGAAAGGAGATCCAACCAATCTGTCCTAACGGAAATCAGTCCTGAATATTCATTGGAAGAACTGATGCTGAAGCTGAAACTCCAATATTTTGGCCACCTGATGCGAAGAACTGACTCATTGGAAAAGACCCTGATGCAGGGAAAGACTGAAGGCGGGAGGAGAAGGGGACAACAGAGGATGAGATGGTTTGATGGCATCACTGACTCGATGGACATGAGTTTAAGCAAGTTCCAGGAGTTGGTGATGGACAGGGCAGCCGGTGTGCTCCAGTGCATGAGGTCACAAAGAGTCGGACATGACTTAGTAACTAAACTAAACTGAACTGTGGTGTTTTGCCTTGGGTTTATCCTGTTTAGGACTCTCTGGGTTTCTTGGGCTTGGGTGGCTATTTCCTTCCCCATTTTATGGAAGTTTTCAACTATTATCTCCTCAAGTATTTTCTCATGCCATTTCTTTTTGTCTTTTTCTTCTGGGACACCTATGATTTGAATGTTGGGGTGTTTAACATTGTCCTAGAGGTCTCTGAGGTTGTCATTTCTTGTTTTTCTTTTTTCCTCTCTGGTTCATTTATTTCCACCATTCTATTTTCCACCTCACTTATCCTCTCTTCTGCCTCAGTTCTCCTACTGTTGGTTCCCTCCAGAGTGCTTTTGATCTCAGTTATTGCATTTTTCATTATTGACTGACTCTTTTTTATTTCTTCTAGGTCCTTGTTAAACATTTCTTGCATCTTCTCAATCCTTGTCTCTAGGCTATTTATCTGTAACTCCATTTTGTTTTCAAGATTTTGGATCATCTTTACTATTACTATTCTGAATTCTTGTTCAGGTAGACTCCCTACTCCTCTTTTGTTCAGTTTGGTGGGTATTTGTCATGTTCCTTTACCTGCTGAATGTTTCTCTGCCTTTTCATTTTCTTTAGATTCCTGCGTTTGGAGTGCCCTTTCTGTAGACTGGAAGTTTGTGGTTCCTCTTTATTGTGGAGTCTGCTCCCTGTGGGTGGGGTTGGACTAGTGGCTTATCAAGGTTTCCTGGTTGGGGCAGCTTGCATCTGTGTTCTGGTGATGGAGCTGGATCTTTTCTCTCTGGATTGCAATGAAGTGTCCAGTAGTGAGTTTTGGGGTGTCTATGGGTCTGGCATGGCTTTGGGCAGCCTGTCTTTTAATGCTCAGGGTTGTGTTCCTGCTTCACTGGAGAACTAGCATGGTTTGTTTTGCACTAGAATTTGTTGGCTCTTGGGTGGAGCTTGGTTTCAGTGTAGGTGTGGAGACTTTTGGGTGAGCGCTCATCTATTAATGTTCTCTGGAGTCAGGCGTTCTCTGATGTTCTAAAGTTTTGGGGTTAAGCCTCCTGCCTCTGGCTTTCGGTCCCTGTCTTACAGTAGCCTCAAAACTTCTCCATCCATATAGCACTGACAATAAAACATCTAGGTTAATGGTGAAACAATTCTCCACAGCGAGGGACAGCCAGAGAGATTCACAGAGTTATACAGAGAAGAGAAGAGGGAGGAGGGAGATAGAGGTGACCAGGAGGAGAAGAGGGGGAGTCAAAAGGGGAGAGAACAATCTAGCCATTAATCTAAGCCCTAAGTGCTCTCCACAGCCTGGAACACCCAAAGAGATTCACAGAGTTAAGCAGAGAAGAGAAGGGGGAGGAAAGAAATAGAGGTGACCTGGAGAAGAAAAGGGAGAGTCAAAAGTGGAGAGAGCAATCAAGTCAGGAACCCAATCCCTAAGTGAAAATGGATACTGAAGATTAGATTCTTAAAGTACAAAATTGATAACAAGTACCCAAAAGCTTAAAAATCTAGAATAGAAGTTAGACTATCAAAAATACAATTTAAAAAATACAAAACAAAATCAATCACAAAAATTAAATATATATATATATATTAAATTTGCTTTAAAAATAGGGTCTTTTTTTCCAAAGGAATAGTAGGTTATAAAATTGAAAATTAAAGGAGTAGTAAAGAATTTAATTTAAAAAAAAAAAACATTTAAAAGTGATAATAGTAAAAGTATATCTAGGAATTTCTCTGGAGCTGTTGTGGGCAGTGTGGGGTCAATTCCGTTTCAGATAGCTCCTTGTTCCAGCTTGTACTTGTTCTCAAGGTCCATAGGTCCCCGCCAATGCACAGTGTTAACTACAGGGTTTTAATCTGTTGCACCTGTCACTTTCAGAGCAGTTCCCTCTTCTTTCTTTCTTTCTTTTGGCTTCCTCTGTTTGCAAGTCTCTTCAGTGTCTCACTTCCGCTCTGACACAAGGGGGCGAAGGTGGTCACTTATTTAGGCTCACTTGTTCAGTTGTGTTGTGGGGAGGGAGGGACACTGCAACCAAGTATCACTGACATGTGTGGGGAGTGCTCACAGTGTATGGACCACACTGGGTTTGCCACAGCGCAAGGCAGCATGTGCTCCCCAGGTCTACACTGCTCAAGCTCCAGGGTACCCTGCAAGAGTACTGACGCAAGTGGGCCCTGTGTTTCATGCACTTCCCAGGTCTAAGCCTCTCAGGTTCTCGGGTATTCCGCAAGGACACAGACCCAGTTGGGTGTGCGTTTTGTGCCCTTCCCAGGTCCAAGCAGCTCAGGCAACCAGGTGTCTGGCAAGTGCACTGTCCCAGGTGGGCCGTGCATCTTAATCACCTCCCCATTTCCAGCCGCTCGCTCGCTCGGTTTCCCAGGTGCACTGCAAGAGCACCATCTCAGGTGTGCCATGTGTCTCCTCTGGGGAGCTGATCTCAGGCTGCGACCCTCCTGGCGGATGTCAACCGTCTAGGATCCCAGGAAGACGTAGTCAGCAACTGGGAGCTTCCTCACGGTTTGGTGGACGATGCTGTCTCGGGGCCCAAGATTGTGGCAGCCCCTTGCCTTCTGGCTCTAGCTGTGGCATGCCTGCCTCTCTGCCTCTGGCGGAGGAGGGGCCTGTAAGTAGCCAACTAGCTCTCCTTCAATATTTGCTCAATTCTTTGTTCAGCAGCAGGCCAGGCTGCACGTTAGACCCTTTTGCAGAAAAGTTCTTTTTTCTCTCTGGCAATCCCACAGTTTGGGTTTCTAGCTCACATTAGCTCCCTTAGATTGTCCTCAGGGCATTCAGGCCCCGTCCTTACTCTAAGGACCGATGATGCAGCCCATGCCTCCCTGCCCAGCCCCCACTTGCTAGTGGCCGTCGCAAACACCTGGGTTCCTTCTCCACTGGCAGTTGCAGTTAGGCGCTTATTCTGTGGTGTTTTTTTTTTTCTTCTCCCGGTTATGTCGCCCTCTGAGATTCCAAAACTCCCCACAGACCTGCCTGTGAGAGGGTTTCCTACTGTGTGGAAACTTCTCCTGCTTCACAACTCCCTCCCCAGGATGGTTCTCCATCCCTAGATCTTTTGCC
Organism: Bubalus bubalis; assembly: GCF_019923935.1. Lineage (NCBI taxonomy): Eukaryota > Metazoa > Chordata > Mammalia > Artiodactyla > Bovidae > Bubalus > Bubalus bubalis. Next base: position 99,218,386 of record NC_059161.1, on the reverse strand, counting down.
TCTCTTTTTGTCTTTTATATTTTGTTCTACCTCCTTTCGAAGAGAATGGGCTGCCTTTCTAGATGGCTGGTGTCCTCTGCCAGTGTTCAGAAGTTGTTTTGTGGTATTTGCTCAACATTCAAATGGTCTTCTGATGAATTTGTGGGGTAGAAAGTGGTCTCCCCATCCTATTCCTCCGCCATCTTGGGACTGCCCTCTAGGATTGATTGGTTTGATCTCCTTGCAGTCCAAGGGACTCTCAAGAGTCTTCTCCAGCACCACAGTTTGAAAGTATCAATTCTTCGGCACTCAGCCTTCTTTATAGTCCAACTCACATATCTGTATGTGACTACTGGAAAAACCATAGCTTTGACTATACAAACCTTTGTTGGCAAAGTGATGTCTCCCCTTTTTAATATTTTGTCTAGGTTTGTCATAGCTTTTCTTCCAAGCCTCCTGACAAACCACATAATTCCAAGCATTATTAAATAGGACTGCATTTGCTATGTGTCAGGGATTGTGTTAAAAGCTTTGCAAACATCATCTTATTTCCTTGGAGACTTAAATACTACCATTGTACTCATTTCACAGATCTAGAAACTGAGGCTGAGAAAGGTTAAGTAGCTTCTCCACAGACACACATACCTCCAACAGAGCCAAAAATTAACCCAGCATATTTGACTCTGATTACACTATGCTACATTGTTTCCTTAGACATATGCTGTTCAGTTAAGTAGGTACTAGCCACCTATGGATATTTAAGCTTTAATTAATCTGTTAAATAAAATGTAAAATTCAGTTCCTTAGTTACTAACCACATTTCAAGTGTTTATTTAACAGTTGTGTGTAGCTGTGTCTACCATTCTAGACAATGCAGTTACAGAATTCACTGTTGAAGAAAGTTTACTGGACAGTTCTGATCTCGAGTCACAGGTAACTGATGTCCTCTCTCTTTTCTGATAATGAGAATTACATAAATTACCTTGTTACTTGACTTCCAGGAACTTTGATTCCAAAGTTGAAGCTCAAGTATAGCAATATGTTAGCCCTTGTGATCAGCATATTTATGTTCATCTTTTCCTTGGTCCTGATTTTCTGCCTATATTTGTTTATTATTGTTTCACTGAACATGTTCTTTCTGCAGATTTTGTTAAAGTATTGTGGAAAAGGCAGGATATAAATATAAATAAATAAAAATCAGGACACATGACCTGATTTTTGTATGATGTCCCTTGTATAAGGTGAAGAATAGGATTTATGAGCCAACTATATGCTGTCTTCAAGATACTCACTTCATATATAACAATACAGGCTGGATTAAAGTAAATGAATGGAAAAAGTTTTATCATGTAACTTTTATCATATATCAAAGGAAATCAGAAGAGGCTACATTCATGTCAGATAAATTATATTTCAGAACAGAGATTATTACTAGAAATAGAAGGACATTATATAGTGATAAAAGGGTCAATAATCCACAAAGAAGATATAGCAATTCTAAATGTGTATTTGCAGCAGACAACAGAATTGAAAAACATGTTAATGAAAAATTGATAGAACTGAAAGGAGAAATGGACAGATCCACAATAATAGTTCAAGTCTTTAACACCCAAATCACAATGGATAGGGCAATTAGACTGAGAATCAGCAAATATTTAGAATTCAACAACAACATAAACAAACAAGATCTAATTGATATTTATAAAATATTCCACTCAACAGTATCAGCATATGCATTCTTTTCAAGTGTGTATGCTATGCTATGCTATGGTAAGTCGCTTCAGTCATGTCCGACTCTGTGTGACCCCATAGACGGCAGCCCACCAGGCTCCGCAGTCCCTGGGATTCTCCAGCCGAGAACACTGGAGTGGGTTGCCATTTCCTTCTCCAATGCATGAAAAAGAAAAGTGAAAGTGAAGTCTGTCAGTCGTGTCCAACTCTTAGTGACCCCATGGACTGCAGCCCACCAGGCTCCTCTGTCCATGGATTTTCCAGGCAAGAGTACTGGAGTGGGGTGCCATTGCCTTCTCCGTTCAAGTGTGTAAAGCACATATAAAACATAGGCCATATTCTGTGCTTTAAAACAAACCTCAACAAATTTAAAAGGTCTTAAGTCATACACAGCATATTGTCTCATACACTGGAATCAAACTGGAAATCATAACAGAAAGATAACATAAAAATCTACAAATCTTTGGAAACTAAACCACACATTTCTAAATAATCAATGGGTCATAAAGCAACCCTCAAGATAAATTTTTAAAACACACTGAACTGAACGAAAGTGAAAAAACAACACAAAAAAATTGTGGGACATACCTAAGGCTGTGCTGAGAGGGATATTTATTGCACTAAATGCATAAATTAGAAAACAGAAAGTTGCGAATCAATAACCTAAGCTCTCATCACAAGAAATCAGAAAAAGAAGAGCAAAATAAATCCAAAGCTAGCAGAAAGAAGGAAATTATAATAAAGAAATATGAGGCAGGAGTGAAGTAGATGTGGCTATAAATAATATGTGGTAGTAGAAATGTTTTCATTTTTATTAGATCAATGTCAAGTCAATATTCTGATAGTTATACTGTTTGATAGTTTTGCAAGGTATTACCAGGGGAAGACACTGGGTAAAGAGTATGTGGAATACCTCTGTATTGTTTCTTACATTTCATGTGACTCTATAATTATCTCAAAATAAAGTTAAATTTTAAAGACAAGAAACAAAGTATTTTATAACACAAATATAAAAACAATAATTACCCAGAATATGCAAAGAATTTCAACAAATAAAATATTTTTAAATGACAAAGTAGAGAAAAATGAGGAAAAGATTTGAAAAGGCACTTCACAACAGAGTAAAAGCATTATGAAATACTACAACAGACACACCAGATTGGTTACAATGAAATAGTCTGACAGTATCAAATGTGAGTACAAGGTTGAGCAATTTGTATGGAGTCCCACACTGGCGGGAGACTAAATTGGTACAACTTCCTTGGAAAACTCTTAGGCATTATATTAAAATGTTGAAGAGGTATGTGCCCTGTGATCTAATAATTCCACACCTAGGGTATCTTCTAGATAAATGTGTGCTTATGGGCAGGATAAACATACAAGGATGTTCACAGCAACATTCACAGTAATGTTCACAGCAACATTACGTGTCAGAGCCCCAATTAGCAAATAACTCAAATGCTCAACAGAAGAATGAATAAATAATGTCCACAAATTCATACAACTGAATAACAGAGCAAACAAACCCAGATGATCAGATAGAATATACACCAGGCCTCTAGAACAGGATTTACAGGAAGAAACCACAACAGGTTTAGAAGCCCCTGTGGCTCACTGCATTTGGAGTCAGCACACAGGAATAAAAGTAATCCTGGTACTGGCATGAATATGGCTATACAGTATCTCTTAATCAACTCCCTCCTTACTCACTGCCAATAAGGAAGGTTGTTTCTTCACACAGAAAGAGATTTAAAAACCACAGAGTGGCTGCCTGACAAGGCTGTGATTCAATAGATGGCATGACATGGCAGAACCATGGCTCCTGTTCACCACTTTATCATACATTAGGCAGGAGTACACAGGCTCTTTCCTGACAAAGTAAGGAGTAAAGGCTATGTCTTGAAATGGTAGACAAGCGTTCTAGTACAACTGATTTCCTTAAGCATTCAAATGTAGCTAGTTTCCATGGAGCCCAAAGCTAACTCCTTTTCTGGGAGGCCAGCCTGCAAAGTGAAAGTCACTCAGTCGTGTCCGACTCTTTGCAACCGCATAGATTATACAGTCCATGGAATTCTGCAGGCCAGAATACTGGAGTGGTTAGCCTTTCCCTTCTCCAGGGGATCTTCCCAACCCAGTGATCAAACCCAGGTCTCTCACATTGCAGGCAGATTCTTTACCAACTGAGCCACCAGTGAAGGCTGCAAAGAATCTTAGGCAAGTTAGCCCTTATTTCTCAACCACTGTAGTTCTCCACCTCTAATCTTGGTGTGACCTGTATGCCTCATACCCTATTCCATTAGTAATATATACCATTTCAAGCTATAGGCAACACTGGAGAATGGTTAGTATAGTTTCTAGGGCAGTGTTATCAAAGTTGAACTGTTGGAGCCACCTTGAGGGCTCATCTGCAGACTGCAGATCCACAGAGGTCAATGAGAATTTGCTTTTCAGAAGAGTTCCCGGTGATGTTAATATTGCTGGCGCAGGAACCACACTTTGAAAACCTTTGGAATAAGGAAAGCCATGAATACTCCCTTCCTGAACCAGGGAAGGGCTATTAGGGAGCTTAGACTCAGACAAGAAATGAGGTACCAGAGTTCTGAATGGGGTACAACAGATAACTATACTGCCTTCCCCCACATGCAGAATATGGATTATTCTACTTGCCACTAATCATGATTCATAAAAATAGGGCGTATTGATTAGGACACAGACAGTCCTTTGGCTATAAGATTGTGAAGATCAGTTCTGTGACTTAAATGCACTCTGGTTAAAATAACAATAACAACAATAATAAATAAAAATAAAATTATCCTGGTTAAGGAATTCAGGCTAATCCACTCAGTAGCTAGAGCAGTCTCATAAGCTACTGGTGTGTTCAGTCTCTCAGTCATGTCCAACTCTTTGCGACTCCATGGACTTTAGCCTGTCAGGCTCCTCTGTCCGTGGAATTTTCCAGGCAAGAATACTGGAATTGGTTGCCATTTCCTTCTCAAGGGTATCTTCCCGACTCAGGGACCGAACCCATGTCTCTTATGCCTCCTGCATTGGCAGGCAGGTTCTTTACCAATAGCACTACCTGGGAAGCTAGTCATAAGCTATTTAGCCAAGAATAACTGGCAGATTTCCTATCGTCTTCAGCCTCAATTACCCCCACCCAGGGGTAAGCCTATGTACTGTCCTCCCCTACCCCAAAGCCAACTGGGAAGTTTTCCCTTTACATCTGAGTCAGGTAGTAGCTATGGGCCAAAAATCACAGAAAACATGAAACAGCTCTGTTATCACCTCAAGTTCCAGGTTATGGTCCATGAAGGGAAACAGGCGACAGCCATTTGATCACACCGGAAAAGAGTCTGGGGCAGGGTGTGGCCGGGTGTGGGGTGTGGATGTGTGATTCATACTTACAGGGCTTGAACAAAGACTAATCAAGACTTGTAGAATTACTCCCAAGTCTCCAATCACCAACAATCCTGTTATCCCAGGAGGTGGTTCACTTCAGTTCAGTTCAGTCACTCAATCATGTCCGACTCTCTGCCACCCCATGGACTGCAGCATACCAGGCTTCTCTGTCCATCACCAACACCTGGAACTTGCTCAAACTCATGTCTATCGATCAGTGATGCCATCCAACCATTTCGTCCTCTGTCACCTCTCATCTCTGTCCTCCTGCCTTCAGTCTTTCCCAGCATCAGGGTCTTTTCAAATGAGTCAGCTCTTCCCATCAGGTGGACAAAGTACTGGAGCTTCAGCTTCAGTGTCAGTCCTTCCAATGAATACTCAGGACTGATTTCCTTTAGAAATAACTGGTTTGATCTCCTTTCAGTCCAAGGGATTCTCAAGAGTCTTCTCCAACACCACAGTTCAAAAGCATCAATTCTGGCACTCAGCCTTCTTTATGGTTCAACTCTCACATCTATACATGACTACTAGAAAAACCACAACTCTGACTAGATGGACCATTATCAACAATGTAATGTCTCTGCTTTTTAATATGCTAAGTTGGTCATAGCTTTTCTTCCAAGGAGCAAGCATCTTTTAATTTCATGGCCGCAGTCACCATCTGCAGTGATTTTGGAGCCCAAAGGAAGAAAGTCTGTCACTGTTTCTATTGTTCCCCCCTCTATTTGCCATAGAGTGATGGGACCAGATGCCACGATCTTAGTTTTTTGAATGTTGAGTTTTAAGCCAGCTTTTTCACTCTCCACTTTCACTTTCATCAAAAGGCTCTTTAGTTCCTCTTTGCTTTCTGCCATAAGGCTAGTGTCTGTCATCTGCATATCTGAGGTTATTGATATTTCTCCTGGCAGTACTAATTCCAGCTTGTTTTTCATCCAGTCCTGCACTTTACATCATGTAATCTGCATATCAGTGAAATAAGCAGGGTGACAATACACAGCCTTAACGTACTCCTTTTTCAATTTGGAACCAGTCCATTGTTCCATGTCCAGTTCTAACTGTTGCTTCTTGACCCACATACAGATTTCTCAGGAGGAAGGTAAGATGGTCTGATAGTCCCATCTCTTTATGAATTTTCTGCAGTTTGTTGTGATCCACACAGAGACCTTGGCATAGTCAATAAAGCAGAAGTAAATCTGGAACTCTTTTGCTTTTCCGATGATCCAATGGATGTTGGCAATTTGATCTCTGGTTCCTCTGCCTTTTCTAAATCTGGCTGGAACATCTGGAAGTTCTCAGTTCATGTACTGTTGAAGCCTCGCTTGGAGAATGTTGAGCATTACTTTGCTAGCATGTGAGATGTGCACAATTGTGCAGTAGTTTGAGCATTTTTGGCATTGCCTTTCTTTGGGATTGGAATGAAAACTGTCCTTTTCCAGTCCTGTGGCCACTGCTGAGTTTTCCAAATTTGCTGGCATATTGAGTGCAGCACTTTCACAGCATCATCTTTTAGGACTGGAAATAGCTCGGAATTCCATCACCTCCACTAGCTTTATTCATAGTGATGCTTCCTAAGGCCCACTTGACTTCACACTCCAGGATGTCTGGCTCTAGGTGAGTGATAACACCACCGCAGTTATCTGGGTCATGAAGATCTTTTTTGTACAGTTCTTCTGTGTATTCTTGCCACCTCTTCTTAATATATTCTGCTTCTGTTAGGTCTATACCATTTCTGTCCTTTATTGTGCCCATCTTTGCATGAAATATTCCCTTAGTATCTCCAATTTTCTTGAAGAGATCTCTAGTCTTACCCATTGTATTATTTTTTCCATTCCATTGTTCTAGTCTTTCCCACTCTATTGTTCAAGAATCTTGTCATCCCAGGAGGTGGGGAAACAAGTAAACATGGGACATAACAGTCCATTGTTCACAGTGAATTTCCTAGGCAGGTAGTGGGTAGTAATCCAAAGGAGTAGGATAGGAAACTGGGAGTCCATAAGTGTTAGGAAACACTGGAATGCTTCAAGCTCTCTTTACTGCATCTAGTAACTGATCCAGCATTGTGACAGATTAGCAAAGAGGCCACTATAAATAAGAGATGCATGGAAGGAAACAATGGAAAGATTGTGCAAGCATCTTTTAATTTCATGGCTTCAGTCACTGTCCACAGTGATTTTGGAACCCAAGAAAATAAAGGACCTGATCATACTGACACCATGATCTTCAAGGTCCCAGCCTCCAGGATAGTGAGAAATAAATTTCTGTTGTTTATAAGCTACCCAATCCGTGGTATTTTGTTAAGCAGCCTGAACAAACTGACAGCCTCCCAAGATTCCCTGCCTTTGGCATACATGTACTTTTTCTCAGTTGTTCAGTCATCCAGAAATCTAGGTACTGTGTTGTTGCTGTTCTGTTGCTAAGCTGAATCCAACACTTTGCAACCCCATGGACTGCAGCAGGACAGGCTTCCCTGTCCTTCTCTTATATCCTGGAGTTCAATGAAATTCATGTCCAATGAGTCAGTGATACTATCTAACCATCTCATTCTCTTTTTGCCTGCAACCTTTCCCAGATTCAGTGTCTTTTTCAATGAGTTGACTCTTCACATCAGGTGGCCAATATTTGGAGCTTCAGCTTCAGAATCAGTCCTTCCAGTGAATATTCAGGATTGATTTCCTTTAGGATTCAATGGTTTGATCTCCTTTCTGTCCAAGGGACTCTCAATAATCTTCTCCAATACCACAAGTCAAAAGCATCAATTCTTTGGCACTTAACCTTCTTTATGGTCCAGATCTCACATCCACATATGACTACTGGAAAAACTTTGACTATACTATAGCTTTGACTATACACACCTATTTCAGCAAAGTGATGTCTCTGCTTTTTTATATGTTGTCTAGGTTTGTCATAGCATCTCTTCCAAGGAGCAAGCAGTTTTTAATTTCATTGCTGGAGTCACCATCCACAGTGATTTTGGAGCCCAAGAAAATAAACTGTGTCACTGCTTCCCCTTTTTCCCCTTCTATTTGCCATGAAATGATGAGGCCAGATGCCATGATCTTACTTTTTTGAATGCTAAGTTTTAAACCAGTTTTTCACTCTCCTCTTTCACCTTCATCAAGAGGCTCTTTAATTCCTTTTTACTTTCTGCCATTAGGGTGGTATCATCTGCATATCTGAGGTGGTATCATCTGCATATCTGAGGATATTTCTCCCAGCAATCTTGATAACAGCTTGTGATTCATCCAGCCCAACATTTCACTTGATGTTGATAGCTTATGGTGAATGATGTTGGATTGGTGATCTCCAAAGAAGATTTAGCTTTGGGATCAGAGACCAGGCTTCATCACTAAGATCTTTTGTGTGGCAGAAGTTTTATTATGGTGAAAAAGGACAGAAAAAGCTTCTGACATAGACATTAGAAGGGGAAAGGAGAGTGGCCCGCTTGCTAGTCTGATCAAGGCCTTACATACTTTTACCAGACCCAGTCATATGTCTTAAGATAACAAGATTAGTCAGAGGTTCAAGATTAGTCACAGGTTAAGAAGAAACATGTCCTTGAGCAAGATACATTGTTGTCATATAATCATTAGTACAGAACTTAAGGAAAAACATACCCTTGAGCAAGATGAGTTGTTTTGTTGTGTAATCATTAGCTCTGGATTTGAAAAAAGTTAGTGTTAAAGATTGTTGTTGTAACAACTCAGACCTTAAGACAAATCTTATGTGACCAAGACAAAGCAATATAGAAAAAAAGCTAGTCCCTTTCTCCTCAAGAGCTCCATACCCCTTTCTCCTCCTCAGGGACCCCAGACTTCTTATCAACCTATCTAAGAATTAGAAACAATGACAGACTTAATTTTCTTGGGCTCCAAAATCACTGTAGATACCATGAAATTAAAAGATGCTTGCTCCTTGGAAGAAAAGCTATGACAAACCTAGACAGCATATTAAAAAGCAGAGACATTACTTTGCCAACAAAGGTCTAGTCAAAGCTATTGCTTTTCCAGTAGTCATGTACAGATGTGAGAGTTGGACTATAAAGAAAGTTGAGTGCCTAAGAATTGATGTTTTTGAACTGTGGTACTGGAGAAGACTCTTGAGAGTCCTTTGGATGGCAAGGAGATCCAACCAATCAATCCTCAAAAAAATTGATCCTGAATATTCATTGGAAGGATTGATGCTGAAGCTGAAACTCCAATACTTTGGCCACCTCATGTAAAGAATTGCTGCTGCTGCTGCTAAGTCGCTTCAGTCGTGTCTGACTCCGACTCATCTGAAAAGACCCTGATGCTGGGAAAGATTGAAGGCAGGAGAAGGGGACGACAGAGGATAAGATGGTTGGATGGCATCACCGACTTGATGGACATGAGTTTGAGCTCCAGGAGTTGGTGATGGACAAAGAAGCCTGGCGTGCTGCAGTCCATTGGGTCACAAAGAGTCAGATATGACTGAGCAACTGAACTGAACTGAAGAATTACCTCTCTCAATGTACTCTGCAAAGGAGTTAAATAAACAGGGCAATGATATACAGCCTTGTCATATTCCTTTCCCAATTTTGAACCAGTCATTGTTTTATGTTCAGTTTTAACTATTGCTTCTTGACTCACATCAGGTTTCTCAGGAAATAGGTAAGGTGGTCTGGTATTCCCATCTCTTTAAGAATTTTCCACAATTTGTTGTGATCCACACAGTCAAAGGCTTTGGTATAGTCAATAAAGCATAAGTAGATTTTTTTTTGAATTCTCTTGCTTTCTCTGTGATCCAACAAATGTTGACAATTTGATCTCTGATTTCTATGCCTTTTCTAAATCCAGCTTGTACATCTGGAATTTCTTGGTTCACGTACTGCTGTAGCCTAGCTTGAAGGAATTTGAGCATAACCTTACTAGCATGCGAAATGAGCACAACTGACTGGTAGTTTGAACACCTTTCTTTGGCACTGCCCTTCTTTGGGATTGGAATGAAAATTGACCTTTCTTGTGGCCACTGCTGAGTTTTTCAAACTTCCTGACATATTGAGTGCAGCACTTTAACAGCATCATCTTTTAGGATTTTAAAAAGCTCAGCTGGTATCCCATCACCTCCACTAGCTTTGTTCATAGTGATGCTTCCTAAGGCCCACTTGACTTCACACTCCAGGATGTCTGGCTCTACGTGAGTGGTTATTCCAATCATTAAGACCTTTTTTGTATAAGTCTTTGGTGTATTCTTGCCACCTCTTCTTAATCTCTTCTGCCTCTGTTAGGTCCTTACCATTTCTGCCCTTTATCATGTCCATCCTAGGATGAAATATTATATTGGTATCTCCAGTTTTCTTGATAAGATACCTGGTCTTTTCCATTCTATTGTTTTCCTCTACTTCTTTGTACTGTTCTTTGAATAAGGCCTTCTTATCTCTCCTTGCTTTCACCTGGAACTCTGTATTCGGTTGGATATATCTAAGGTCCTGGAGTGAAGGGGTCTTACAGATGTAATTAAGTTCCTAAATCACTTGACTTTAAGACAGTGTGACTATCTAAGTGAGATTGGCCTATTCATATAAGCCCTTTAAAAGCCATTTTCTCTGGCATTGCAAGAGAAAAATGGAAATCAAAGAGCTATGTTCTGGCTGGTCTAGAAGAAACCAAACATTCCTTTTGTGAATTGCCTGTGGGAGCCATGCGGCAAGAAGCTTCAGGCAGCCTCTAGGAGCTGGGTCCTCTGCTGACAGCTAGTAAGAGAAAAAAGACCCCAGTCCTACAAGTAAATGAATTCAACCAACAACCAGAGAGACTAGAAGATGACTCCAATCCCCACATGAACTACAACCTTGACTAACACCTGGATTTTGAGCCTGATGGGAGCTTTAGCAAAAATCCAGCTGGAACCAAGCAGAACCCTGTGCCACCTGCCCCACCCCAGTACAAAGGCCCCCTCCATACTCCTGCCTCTTCTTATAGAAAAGCTGAAGGCTTCCAGGCCTTCCTGAGTCACAAACGAGAAGGCTCAAGCAGCTAATGATTAGGACAACAGAATCACAGATTCATGTCTGATGCACATTCCTGAGTTGTTCTATAGATACTGCAATTGACATTAGAGGGGGAAAACAACTGCAGGATGACTGGATAGCAACCATGGTATGAACTGCTCCATATTGAGTAATACTGAATCTATGGCTAGCACAATTCCAAGAACTGGCCTTAAGAGAATGGGATTAACACTATAGTTCATAATAATGTATATATTTGTGGACATCAAAATAATTGTAGCTTGTTCTGCCTTTATATGTAAATGGGCAACTATAATAGTCAGCAAAGAGATGGTACAGACCCATGTCAATATTTTCCACTCAAGAACATGGTGCCCTATGTTAGTGTGATAGAGTTATAGAAGACCAACCTTTGCCCAAAATCCCATAGAAATGGAATGATGTTCTAACAAGTGGGGATTTGTAAGCGGCTTTTGGCAGGAAGGAGCTCACTGCAGGGTGCACTCTTTTGTCACCAACCTTAACCAGGCACCCCCATGCTATATGTATCTCTGGCCCTGGCATACCTTTCAAATCTTTTGATCACACAATATCTTGCCTAATCCATTGGCTCTTTCTGTAGATCAAAGAAGTAGAAATAAATTAACCAATGATCAGCTCTCTTCCCCTTCAGTAATTTTGTGAATAAACTGTGTGAATAAAATAGCATCTAAAAAAAAAATCACAAGAAGTTGACATGCCTGCACATGAGCCTGTATAGTGGGGGATGGTGATGACTCTAACTCCCATCATTTCAATGATTAACTAAGATTACTTCCCTTTTTCCCTTTAAAAACTTTCAGGGAGAAGCAGAATCACTGGAGATGGTTTTCAAGAGACAACGAATCTACCATCTTCCGAGATTGTTGACATTCTGTTTAAAAGCAACTCCTTTCTAACATTTGTCTCTCTCTCTCTCTCAATTATTGATTTTTGAGCAAAGAGCAGTCGGACTTGATTCGGTAACACAACCACATAATGCTTTACCACGCTCCTTTATCATGACCTATATAAACTGTGAGACAGTTTCTGTTGTTTTAAGCCATGATGTTTGTGATAATTTGTCACGCAGCAAAAGAAATCTAACATATAGGGGACAGATGTGTTCAGTACTCATAAAGAATTAGACAAGTTGTGATTATCTGAGTAGACAGTTTCAGAGTTCTGGTTGCACACTCTGAAGGCAATGAAATGTAAGGAAACTTGCTGTTAAGTTGCATGGACATGAAGAATATTCATCATGTGAGTGGATGTCTAGATATCCCCATAGTAAATGATACCAAACAAAAGTTTGCATGGCTCAGTGGTAAAGAATCTACCTGCCAATGCAGGAGATGTGAATTGGACCCCTGGGTCAGGGGATCTCCTGGAGGGGGAAATAGCAACCCAGTCCAGTACTCTTGCCAGGAAAATCCCATGGACAAAAGAGCCAACCAGGCTACAGTCCATAGGATCTCAAAGAGTCAGGCATGACTGAGCGACTTACACAGGCACAGATGCACAGTAAGGTCAAACAAACCCAAACATCAGAGTTTGGAGCAGAGAAAGGCTTACTGCAGGGCAAAGGAAGGAGAATAGGTGGCTCATGTTCAAAAACCCCAACTCTCCAATGCTTCTTAGGGAAAAGTTTTTACAGGCCAAAATTCGGGATGAGGGTTGCAGGGTATATGACCCCTTCTGACTGGTCGGTGGTGAAGTAACAGGTTAGTATTCCAGGAATCTTGTGTTCAGCCTAAAGTTGCCATCCTCCACCTGTGTGGGGGCTTTAGTTCCTACAGAAGTATTCACATACTTAATGTATATCCCTTGAGAAGGAACCAGGATCCTGTTTTTAATGGCTGCACTGCAGCTTCTTGATTGTTCTTCCTTTGTTTCTGCATTTCCTTACTTTGCTGACTAGAAACTGTTTGAATCTGCTCTTTGGAACTCAGGAATGTCTAGAAGGCTGAAGCCTTGATCCTGCATATAAGAAACTAGAATCACTCTTGTGTCCAGCAGGGCCCAATGGGGTCCTGTTTGATTACATAGACAGTCATCACTCTAATGCTTAAATTGTTGGAAAGTTCACAGCAGAGCTAATGCTTGTGAAAGACCGCACCTGAGATGGTAGTTGAACCCACATGCTGGGACTCAAACCCAGCCAAAAGCCAGATTGGGACTTGAACCCATGGTCCTTTAACTGAGATTACACAACTCATCTCAGGACTCAATGAAGCTCAGGTTCTTTATGACTCATCACAGAAAGAAATCAGTGAGAGACAAAGCCATAGATAAGAAATGGATTTACTTAGAGAGATACACATTCCATAGACAGAATGTGGCTCATCTCAAAAAGCAGGAACAGCCTTGGGGGAAATACACTCCACAGACAAGAGTGTGGGCCATCTCAGAATATGAGAGGCCCTGAAATATGCTGTAGTTAGTTACAGGTTGGGTAATTTCATAGGCTAATGAGTGGGAAGAAGCACAAGCTGCAATCAAGATTGCCAGGAGAAATATCAATAACCTCAGATATGCAGATGACACCACCCTTATGGCAGAACGTGAAGAGGAACTAAAGAGCCTCTTGATGAAAGTCAAAGAGGAGAGTGAAAAAGTTGGCTTAAAGCTCAACATTCAGAAAATGAAGATCATGGCATCTGGTCCCATCACTTCATGGGAAATAGATGGGGAAACAGTGGAAACAGTGTCAGACTTTATTTTTCTGGGCTCCAAAATCACTGCAGATGGTGATTGCAGCCATGAAATTAAAAGACACTTACTCCTTGGAAGGAAAGTTATGACCAACCTAGACAGTATATTAAAAAGCAGAGACATTACTTAGCTAACAAAGGTCCATCTAGTCAAGGCTATGGTTTTTCCAGTGGTCATGTATGGATGTGAGAGTTGGACTGTGAAGAAAGCTGAGCACCGAAGAATCGATGCTTTTGAACTGTGGTGTTGGAGAAGACTCTTGCGAGTCCCTTAGACTGCAAGGAGATCCAACCAGTCCATTCTGAAGGAGATCAGCCCTGGGATTTCTTTGGAAGGAATGATGCTAAAGCTGAAACTCCAGTACTTTGGCCACCTCATGTGAAGAGTTGACTCATTGGAAAAGACCCTGATGCTGGGAGAGATTGGGGGCAGGAGGAGAAGGGGACGACAGAGGATGAGATGGCTGGATGGCATCACTGACTCTATGGACATGAGTTTAAGTAAACTCCAGGAGTTGGTGATGGACAGGGAGGCCTGCGATTCATGGGGTCGCAAAGAGTCGGACACGACTGAGCGACTGAACTGAACTGAACTGAATGAGTCGAAGATTATTCCAACTATTTCAGGGAAAGGGTGGAGAGTTGCAGGACTGGGCCATCACCCACTTTTGGCCTTTTATAGTTGGTCTCAGAACCATCGTGGTGCTGGTGGATGTGTCATTTAGAATATGCTAATGCATTATAATGAACATATAATGAGGCTAAAGGTCTACTGGAAGTCGAATCTTCTGCCATCTTGGTTCTAACCAGTTTTTGTCATATTCTATGGCTATGTCAAATTCCCTGAGGTTCTCAATTCCTTTGCCAGATCCCCAGGTTGGGAAATCTACTGTGAGCCCTAGAACTTTTGCAACAGTACAGGAACTTCTTTGGTCTAAATGTTCTCCAGTTTGGGGTTGTCTGCTCAGAGGCTCTATGATGGGGCTAATGGCAACCTACTCCAAGAGGACTTCTTCCACACAGTGTGGAAAATTCTTAAATAGATGCGAATACCAGACCACCTTACCTGCCTCCTGATTATGCAGGTTAAGAAGCAAGAGTTAGAACCAGACATGGAACAATGGACTGAGTCCAAATTGGGAAATGAGTACATCAAGGCTATATATTGTCACCCTGCTTATTTAACTTATATACAGAGTATATCATGAAAAATAGCAGGCTGAATGAAGCATAAGCTGGAATCAAGATTGCTGGAAGAAATATCAATAACCACAGATATGCAGATGATACCACTCTTATGGCAAAAAGGAAAGAAAAACTCAAGAGCCTCTTGATGAAGGTGAAAGAGGAGAGTGAAAAGCTGGCTTAAAACTCAGCATTCAAAAAACTAAGATCATGGCATCTGGTCCCATCACTTCAAGGCAAACAGAGGAGGAAACAATGGAAACAGTGACAGACTTGATTTTCTTGCGCTCCAAAAACACTGCAGATGGAGACTTCAGCCACGAAATAAAAGACACTTGCCCTTTGGAAGAAAATCTATGACAAACCTAGATGGCATATTAAAAAGCAGAGACATTACTTTGCCAACAAAGGTCCGTCTAGTCAAAGTTATGGTTTTTCCAGTAGTCATGTATATATGTGAGAGCTGGACCATAAGGAAGGCTGAGCGCCAAAGAATTGATGTTTTTGAACTGTGGTGTTGGAGAAGACTCTTCAGAGTCCCTTGGACTGCAAGGAGATCAAACCAGTCGATCCTAAAGGAAATCAATCCTAAATACTCACTGGAAGGACTGATGCTAAAGCTGAAGCTCCAATACTTTGGCTACCTGACACAAAGAGCTGACTCATTTGAAAAGACCCTGATGCTGGGAAAGACTGAGGGCAGGAGAAGAGGACAACAGAGGGTAAGATGATTGGATGGCATCACCGACTCAATGGACATGAGTTTGAGCAAGCTCCAGAAGATGGTGAAGGACTGGAAAGCCTGGCATGCTGCAGTCAATGGAGTTGCAAAGTCAGACATGACCTAACCAATCAACTCTAAAATTCCAGAGAGGCAATTAACGAACAATTTTCAGCCCTCATTAGACTAACCAGTTTACCACTGCAGTCTAAGAATGAGGAAATACAATCTTTCGATCTTCATCATTTCTTCTAGAACATTATCTAATGTTCCTTCTGTCTAACACAGAAGCAATCCAATCATACTTGTCCTTTCAGTAAGTACAGGAGGATCTCCTGTTGCTCTGCATTTTTCTTCATAAGACAGTATCAGGTCTCACTATTCATCACTTTTGACTCCCTGGTCTAAAAGCCATAATCACATAGCATTATAAGAGTTGTCAGCTGACCAGTCCTCTCTGGAGTTATCACCTTCATTTGGAGGTGGGAATGGAGAGTGTGATGGTTAATTCTGTCAACCTGACTGGGTCATCAGGAGCCCCATATCTCGTTAAATGTTATTTCTGGGTGTGCCTTTGAGGGTGTATCCAGAAGAGTTTAGCATTTGAATTGACGGACTGAACAAAGCAGATGGGCCTCCTCAAGGTGGGTGGACATCATTCAATTAGCTGACAGTCTGAACAGAACAAAAATGTGGAGAAAGGCTATTCTCTGACTGTACCAGTAGGACATTGATCTTCTCCTGTCCTCAGTGCTCCTGATTCTGAGGAATCAGACTTCTACCACTAGACCTGCTTTTTTTTCCCCCCTTACTTTTTATTTTATATTGGAGTATAGCTGATTAACAAAGTTGTGATAGTTTCAGGTGGACAGCAAAGGGACTCAGTCAAAAATATAAACATATATCCATTCTCCTCCAAACTCCCCTCCCATTCAAACGGCCACATAACATTGAGCAGAGTTCCCTGTGCTATACAGTAGGGCCTTATTGCTTATCCATTTTAAATACAGCAGTGTGGACCTACTTTTTTATTTTTTGGCCATGCCACCCACTCCGAATCCCAGGGACGGGGGAGCTTGGTAGGCTGCCGTCTATGGGAGTCACACAGAGTCAGACACGACTGAAGTGACTTAGCAGCAGCACAGCATACAGGATCTTAGTTCCCAGACCAGGGATCAAACCCATGCCCCCTGCAGTGGAAGGGCACAATCCTAACCACTGAATCACCAGGGAATCCCCTAGACTTCCACTAAAACCTACACCACTGCTCTCTGGCTGTCTGGTCTTCAAACTACACCACTGGCTTTCATGGGTCTTCACCTTTGCAAAAATGTTAAGAATAAAGAATACACAATAAAGTAAGTATATAGTGGTAAAGCAGCATCTTATCTGCAACTTAATCTCAAATGATTCTGGAAGAAAGAATATTTTTATAATATATGTATATTTTCTTAACTTGGAAAAAATCAAAATAAAAAATTAGAAAAGAAGGGAAGGGACAAAGGAAAGAAAGGCATACACCAAATAGAACATTTTCATCTCCTTTTATTGAAGGAAATAAAACTGCAGAGGCAGTGGTACCTCAGAGCATGACAAGGTAGCCACTGGGGCTAACATGACAAGCCACAATGCTGGCCTTGGGTCCTACCATAATGGGAGGACCAAAACCACAAAGATAGCAGGAGGTAGCAAACAGCCCCAACACCCAGTGCAAGCATTTCCATTTGCAGAGAGCTTGGCCATGCAGTGTAAAAACAGGGTCCCCTCACAGCTGGCAGACTATCATCTCAGGCCAACAAATCCATCCAAAACGAACATGTAGTCTCAGATTTGGAGTTCTTTCTTTGACCCAGAGATTAGGGCAATCAGAAGATGAGTTAATCTTTTAGCTCCTTGTTGCAGATGGAAAAACATGCTGAGTTCTTCAAACATCACATAGGTATAGCTGGACAGGTTCTGATGCCCAGCTTTGTTCTAAAAGCAGTTTTGTTTTTTTTTTCCTTGACTTCTCACACTGCTCTCACCCAGCATGTGCCCTAGGAAACTTCTCAATGTTCTAAACAAGGACAGAATGGGGGCAGCAGCCTAGGGGAATTTTAAGGAGTCAAAAGCGGCTACATAGCCAAGATCATTTCACAAGAAATAGCATGGGGAACACGATTGGATATAGATCCTCCCAAAAAGATGCTTGAAGCATACACAAAGGAAAACATGGTAGCTCTCCCACCCATATCAGGATCAGCTATGCCAAAGTCATGGTCCAGAAAGAAGAGCCATTTCATGTCCTGGCTGAATATCACCCACATGGCATTCCTTGAGCTATTCCTATTTTCAAGTACAATAATGTGTTTGGGCAGTCTGAAAACAGAAAAGCAAGCACTGAAAAATATCTCAACTGATCACAAGTTGATAATGTTATAAAGTCAAAAATTTATATAGTCAAGAACTGATTGGTTGGGGCGGGGGGGTGCAGAAATAGGAGTCCAAGGATTTATTCACGTAAGTCCTTGATCATAAATCACCCTCACATCCACAGGTTGGGAGCAAATTCCTTATTTTAAAATGGCCATCATCCAATTAGTCAATTGTAGTTCTCTTCAATGCTGGACACATGGTTTTCAAGGATCAGTCTTGAGAGCACTAGACCAGGAAATGGGAGGAGAAGGCAAGGAAGAGCATCAGGGGTTGGAATTATCGAAATGAGCATTTATTTCACAGAAGGCTTGGCACAATGAGGCTGGGGTGATGTGGTTTTAGTGATTGTTCTTGGTTGCTTCCTTTGCAGCAGCGATCAGTGGAGTGAGGCTGGAGAGAGGCTTGGCAATCTTCAGAAATTGATGCTAGAAAGGAGAAAAAGAACAAAAGACACATGACAATTTACCATTCTTCTTTAGCAACCATTACAAGATTTTCAGGGCATCCATGTTTGTATACTGTACAGATCATCAACTTCAAATTGAAGGACATCTTTCAAAGATAACATATCTACCTACAACTAAATACATGTCTATCCTATATCCTACCGATTCCACTTCTAGACATATTTCAAGAGAAGTAAGTTTTTGAATTCACCAGAAGACACACACATAAATGCTCACTGCAGTTTTACTTATGATAGTCATAAATGAAAGAACCTAAAGGTCCAAGAGACTGAAAGAATGAGTAACATATTCATAGAATACTATAAAAAATTACAGAGCAATAAAAAGGAATAAGTAATTTATACACTGATAATAGGATGAATCCCACAGAAGACATGCTGCATGAAAGAACACATACATAAGAAGAGTTCGAACTGTATGATTTCATTTTATATTAGATAAGTCCAAAATATAGTGATAATCAGAATAATAATGAGCTCAGAGGGAAGATTATTAACTGATCATGACCCAATGGTACATTACAATTCTGCATTTCAGAAGCACTGATTTGGGAATCTGTTGTTCTATCCTTGAGTTTAGTAAGGTTAATTTACCCAGGAAGGACTTGGTCCTTTTCCAAATCACTTTCACTGGGCTATACTGTGGGCCATACCCACAACCATTAAAGAAGACCATTGTGGAAAAAACACCATTTGAAAATTACTTTTATGTTTTCAGTAAAAAAACATTATAGAAAACAGTCATCATAGAACTCTGAACTTGCAACTAAAAATGACTTTTCTTCATTTACTAGTGAAAAGGCTTTGTATCTTGAGGGTGTAGGATGTTTCTCCCATTGAATAAGAAATATAGGAACTAACTAACGTATTTTCTTTTCTGTCTTCACTACCAGGACACTAAGAACCAAATTTGATGTTTAAACAAAACTATTTAATGCAAATGATTAGTATGTTTGAGTCTTCTGGCCATCCTCATAAGTCTCTTTTATTAATCATATTGTATATGTGTATACACACACAATAAATTTTAAAATTTCTATATTTCTAAATATAGAAATATCTACAAATATTCTTTGCTAGAAGTGCTTCAAATTCTTTTTGAACAGAGATGGGACTCAAAGAGGTACTGAGAATAAGAAACTATTACTACAAAAGGAATACAAGATCTTGGCTAAATTATAAAGATATGAATTCCAACAAAAGCCCCTATGTATTTCTATCCATATATATCATTCTCACAGGAGAAACAGATGTGAAGCTTTCATGATCTGAGATTCTGAAAGTCATCGTTTAGAATATTTACAATGTACAGTAACAAGTTAAAGAGTCAGTGTTCTCAGATTGCATGTTTATACAACTCCCCTGAGTTGAGAAAGCATCATGATCCAACACCCAATTAGGAGGCCTCAGTTTCCTTCTCTGTGTAATGAACAAATCAGACAAGATAAGCCCTAAGGTCTTTCCAGCTTTAACACTCAGAACCAGACAGTGTCCAAGAATATACACACTTGAGAGCCAAATACACATAGATTTAAATCCTGGATCCACCACTTCTCAGTTACTTTAATCATGCAAAGTTATTGAACACTTGAAATCTCAGTTTCCTCACCTGTAAAAATGGGAATACAAAAATCTATAAATCACAGGTTTATTAAAAAAGAATAGATTAAAAAATATATATAAAGTGCTTAGTGCCTATGCTATGATATGCTAAGTCACTTCAGTCGTGTCCGACTCTGTGCGACCCCACAGACGGCAGCCCACCAGGCTTCCCCGTCCCTGGGATTCTCCAGGCAAGAACACTGGAGTGGGTTGCCATTTCCTTCTCCAGCGCATGAAAGTGAAAAGTGAAAGTGAAGTCGCTCAGTCGTGTCCGACTCCTAGCGACCCCATGGACTGCAGCCTACCAGGCTCCTCTGTCCATGGGATTTTCCAGGCAAGAGTACTGGAGTGGGGTGCCATTGCCCAGAATGTGATAAAGATTCAACACAATGCATTTATTATTTGTCATGTATTATTATACCAGGAAAAAAACTCTAGAGGACATTAATCTTTCAGTAACTATATTTTAATACCTAGTTAACAATATCATCTTGAGGCTTAGACTATTTGCACACTTCCCAAAGCTTAGTGTTTCCAGAAAAAACTTCATATGAAAGGAAAAGGATCCTATATTATATATACTGCCTGTTATAAGGAGGTTTTGTCCCAAAGGATGCTAGAAACTAATGGGTTTGGCAGAACCCAGATCTCATATCTAATATATCAATGCTCTGTAGTCAGTAACTCTGATTACAAAGAGATGCTAAATATCTCCAGAAGGTAACATTTCAATGAAAGTTTAAGCAATTCCATTCAATTCAACAAACATTTTCTGAATACCTATTTTTTAATTGAAGTATAGTTGATATACAATGTTATATAAGTTTATTGTTGTTTAATCACTAAGCCATGTCCAATTCTTTTGCAACTCCATGGACTGTAGCCCGCCAGGCTCCTTTGTCCATGGGATCTCCCAGGCAAGAATACTGGAGTGGCTTGCCATTTCCTTCTCCAGGGAATCTTCCCAACCCAGGGATCAAACCTGCGTCTACTGCATTGGCAGGCAGATTCTTTACCATTGAGCTATTAGGGAAGCCCATTGCATAAGTCACAGGTATACAATATAGTGATTCACAATTTTTATAGGTTACACTCCATTTATAACTAATTATAAAATATTGGCTATATTTCCTGGGTTATACAATATATCCTTGCAGCTTGTTTTACATATCATAATTTGTATCTCTTAATACCCTACCCATATAATGTCCCTCCCCTACTTTCCCTCTCTCCACTGGTAACCACTAATTTGTTCTCTATATCTGTAAATCTGTTTCTTTTTTGTTATATTAACTAGTTTACTTTACTTTTTAGAGTCCACATATAAGTGATGTCATACAATATTTGTTTTTCTGTCTGACTTATTTCACTTAGCATAATATCCTCCAAGTCCATCCATGTTGTTGCAAATGGCAAGATTTCATTCTTTTTATGGTTGAGTGGTATTCATCCACATCTTCTTTATCCATTCATCTCCTGATGGACACTGAGGTCACTTACATATCTTGGCAATTATAAATAATGTTGCTATGAACATTGAGTTGCATGTATCTTTTCATATTAGTTTTTGTTTCTTTCATATATATACCCAGGACTGGAACCACTGGGTCATATCATAGTTCTATTTTTAGTTTCTTGAGAAACCTCCATATTGTTTTCCATATTAGCTGTACCAATTTATATCCCTATCAAGCGTGTAGGAGGGTTCCCTTTTCTCCACATCCTTGTCAACATTTGTTATTTGGATTCTTTTTGACAGCCATCTGACAGGTGTGAGGTGATTTCTCATTGTGGTTTTGATTTGCATTTCCCTGATACTTAGCAATACTAAGCATCTTTTCATGTGCCTGCTGACCATCTGCATTTTCTCTTTGGAAAAATGTCTATTCAGGTCTTCTGCCCATTTTTTAACTGGGTTGTTTGTAGGGTTTTTTCTTTTTTTTTCCCTGAGGTGTATGAGCTGGTTATATATTTTAGATATTAATGCTTTATCAGTCATATCATTTGCAAATGTTTTCTCCCACTGAATACCTATTTTGATTCAGGTCCCAGGTAAGAGGAAACCAAGGATTAACATAGAAGCTATGATCTACTAACAGTAAGGAAGACAGAACTGTTCATAATTAGCTTTAATGTGATGCAGTATGGTACATCCTGCCCTGCCCTGCCCTGTGTTAGTCCTCAAAATACAAAAGTTTTATGACTTTTGTATACTGACTGACTGTGCAAATCTATACATTACTCATTGTCATTAAGTTGCATATCACACTTATTAAATCACCAGTTGGCAATGTAGTAAAATAACACTAGTAATGAGAAATTGTAACCAAAACATAAATGCTAAATATAGATAATGTGGTCAACTAAGAGCAAATTTTGAAACCATATGAAATAATTACGCTATAACTTCAGGATTAAGCTGGTGGAATATATAAGGTTTGGTAAACCCCCAACTTCAGGTTCCCCACAGCCTGTCAGGATCTCACTCCAAACAAGCAGACTATAGGGACCATCCTGGTGATCCAATGGTTAAGACTCCAAGCTTGCACTGCAGAAGGGCACAGGTTTGATCCCTGGTCAGGGCACTAAGATCCCGCATGCCATGTGGCATGGTCAAAAAACTGAAATAAATGAACAAATAAGCAGACTATCATTCCCACCATCTGCAAGGGTTTCCATGAAGAAACTAGGAAGAATTGAAATGTTGAACTAACTATCCTCTAAATGAATGTCTTCTGATATCCTTTCCTAAAAATCTATCTTTCGGGTTTATCCCAGTAAAATATAACTTGTATAAGATTTGCATGTCAAAAAATTTCTTCTCATCAAGACTCAAACTCTGCTAGACTAATTCAGGCAGAACAAAACAAGCACAAGGGAAGATACAGGCAAAGTTCAATAAGAGCTTAGAAAATAACTCTGTAAGATACAGTCTAGGAGAAAGTACAGAGTTTTAATAGGCTGAGGAAGAGCCCAAGGGAGTAACATGAGCAAAGGTCCAGGGATGAACAAGATGAGGGAAATAGGAGTGTGGGACGAGCTAGAAGAAAAGCCTAGTTCTGTAACAGCCATACAAAAATGCAGCAAAAAAGCCTTGGTTATGTGGTTCTCTGAATTAGGTGCCTCCCTACATAGGGACAGTTACCTGCAGCAGTTCTTTAGCCGAACCTCTCTTTTCCACATCCATCTCAAGACAGTGGTTCAGAAAGTCTCGGAAGATAGCTGACAGCTTCTCTGGGTTCTGAAGCTCTGGGGTCCCATTGGTGGCAATGAGGTACAAGGCCTGGAAATACAAACAGAATTGCCCTGGGCTCTACCTGGGGTTCTTTCCTGGTTCCCAGACAGGCCCTCAAGAAATATGGTCAGCTGCCTTCTGCCTTCAGAAGACAAAGAGGCAGCTTTGGTATACTGGAGAGAATATGGCTTAAGAGCCAAATTTCCAGTGGATTTCTAACTTCCTCATCTGTAAAACAGGGATGTTAACAGTGCCTATCTCACATGTCTGTAAAATAAAACAAGATAACATATTGAAAGCACTTCATAAGCTTATGAAGTGTGTTACAGATCCAAGCATTTATTATTATTGATTTAAATCTAAATGGTTTACTATACATTTAGCCTAATGAGTTAAACACCTGCCCATTTACTGAAGGAAATTTTTTATTCCTGGTGCCATCATCTCAGTCATCTAAAAACTGATCTCTTCTAGCAGGAAAAGAATATATAAAGGAACTGTTCCGTAAAGGAGCAATCTGTTTCACTGCTGCCATCTTGGTTCTCTAATATAAAGCTATCTCCTGGGAAAGATAAAGAAAATCATCATACTAAACCTTTTAAAGCAATCTGAACTTTATTTCATAAAGTGTTTACACAAACACTATCTCATTTAATGACCACAATAACTCTGGGTAATAGGCAGGCCAAGAATTATCATCCCCATTTCATAGATAAAGTCCTAAAACATAAAGAGATATGCTTGGGATCATGCTGTTTACACAAGCTCATGTCCTCTGACTTTGATCCCAGTCTTATTTCTGTTACTACTACTCATCATCATTTTCAAGGCCACTCTAAGGTGGAGGAAGATGAGTGGCATGTGGATCCACAGGGCAATACTGGGAGCCAAGAGAAGAAACTATGGAAGGTAGTTTCAGTTTGGTACACTAAAACACTTTTCAATAATCAGGGCTATCCAAGAGGTAACTGGCTAAAATTACATGCCTGTTGATTAGCGACAAAACTCAGGGAATTCTTGCACCGAGTGAGAGGTTGGAATAAATAACAAAATAAAAACAATCAGAATAACTCTCACATTTGCCCATAATCAAAATTACCACCCTACCTGCATCTGTATTCACATATGCTGCTTTCCCTCTCCTATTATAATAATAAACTGTCCAAGTTCTAATTTGATGATCTTTACTTCAGTATTTGATCCAACCCCCCTAATCTACTTAAGGATATCACTATCTCTCTTACAGATGTCACATCCCTCTTGTACATGACCATTTTCCTCTCTACTAGATAATTCTCATCAGCACAAAAACATGCTATGATAATACCATCTTCAAATCAAAAAAAGAAACCCCCCCAGTCTCTACTTCAAGATATGGCTCCACTCACTTCTCTGTTAGCATAACTGCAAAATTCCTCTGAAAGAAAACAATGAAAAGTAACTGCTTATACATGTCATTTCTTCACTCTAGTGGATTTACTCTAATCAGACTTTCATTCCCATCACTCCAGTAAAACTGACTGTCAAAGTCATCAATAACCTTCACACGGGCAAATCTTATGATCATTACTTAGGATTATCTTAAATGCAACTTAGTCACATTTGACACACTGGTCCATCCTCCTTCTCGAAACACTTTGTCCTCTTGGCCTCCGGGACACTTCTCTCAGTTCTCCTTCTACCAGAAAGGCTGCCCATTGGTCAACTTTGCTGGTTCCTTTAATTTGTAAACATGAGAGTATTCCAGGTCTCAGTACTACCTCACTCACTCCCTAGGTGAGTGATCTCATTATCATCTACCTCTGATTTTTAAATAAACCAACTATATAATACCTACTAATAAATTTGTATTTAGAGTCCTGAATACTCACTCTTGAACTCTGAACTCTTATGCCCAATTCTACTCAATACCTCCACTTAAGATGTCTAATAAACATTTTAACTTAACATGGTCAGAACCTTGTCCACTCTGCTCACTCACTTCAGGGACACTAGTCTCCTTGGTTTTCCCAAGGATGTATCAAGTATGTTCTCTAAACAAGTTCTTTATACACTTGATAACTCAAAAATTCTTACTTCAGATTAATCTCAAGGCTCATTCTTTTTTTTAATTTTTCATTTTTTCATTCCTTTTCTTCAGATTTCTCCTCAGATAAGTTATAAGAGAGGAATTCAATCTCCACCTAGAATAAAACAGCACACTTCTCTGTCCTTCCCCCTCTTACTCTCTTAAGCCCCTTACTATTTCTTTCACAGCTCTTATCTTCTGTAACTATATACTAATTTGTTTTATTATTATCGGAACCATTTCTTGCCCATAAGAACTCAAATAATCACTGAATATATGAATGAATGACTGCTAATTTACATTTTCTTTAAGCATGTATGCTTTATCACTGCCTAGTTTGATCCAGAAAAGAGAAATCCAACAGCCCAAACATCTTGATATGGGACTAGTAACACTCACTCTCAGAGGGTTTTCGTTGAGGTATGGGGGCTCCCCTTCAATCATTTCAATGGCCATGATGCCCAAAGACCAAATGTCAACCTTAGGCCCATAGGCTTTACGGGTCACAACCTCTGGTGCCATCCAGTACGGTGTTCCCACCATGGTGCTCCGTTTGCTCTGCTCTGGGGTGATCTGAGCACAAAATCCAAAATCAGCTGAAAAAGAAAAGACAGAAACGATTCGTATGCAGAGTGTTCCTTCTATAAATAGTGTGTGCCTCCCCCTAGGTATCAAGCTTTCCCGGTGTCCTAGCCACTACATCCCTTGTCTCTCCAAAGCTGGAGTCACATAACTGCCACCTTTATATCCAGCTCCTAGGCTCTGCCTTGTTCAGACTTTAAGGAGGAACATGAAACATCATTTCTACTTTCCTACTCCTCCTCAAACCAGAAACACTAGGCATTAAAGGCTAAGCTGCCCATTTTGACATCTATCACCTGCCCCAATTCTGCTTTATTCCTGAAAACCATCCCCATACACCAGTATCTGGTTACGAGGTCCTTATTTTATTTCCCAGGCATGAAACCCTAATCATCTACAACTAGGCATGACAAAATATGGTCCACTTGAGAAGGGAATGGCAAACCACTTCAGTATTCTTGCCCTGAGAACCCCATGAACAGTATGAAAAGGCAAAAAGATAGGAAACTGAATGACAAACTCTCCAGGTCGATAGATGCCCCATATACTACTGGAGATCAATGGAGAAACAATTCCAGAAAGAATGAAGAGATGGAGCCAAAGCAAAAACAACACCCACCTGTGGATGTAACTAGTGATAGAAGCAAAGTCCAATGCTGTAAAGAGCAATATTGCATAGGAACCTGGAATGTTAGACCCATGAATCAAGGCAAATTGGAAGTGGCCAAACAGGAGATGGCAAGAGTGAACATAGGCATTTTAGGAGTCAGCGAACTAAAATGGACAGGAATGGGTGAATTTAACTCAGATGACCATCATATCTACTGCTGTGGGCAAGAATCCCATAGAAACAGTGGGGTCACCATCACAGTCAACAAAAGAGTCCGAAATACAGGACTTAGGCACAATCTCAAAAACGACAGAATGATTTCTGTTCGTTTCCAAGGCAAACAATTCAATATCACAGTAATACGAGTCTATGTTCCAACCGGCAATGCTGAAGAAGCTGAAGTTGAACGGTTCTATGAAGACCTAAAGACCTTCTAGAACCAAAAAAGATGTCCTTTTCATTATAGGGGACTGGAATGCAAAAGTAGGAAGTCAAGAAACACCTGGAGTAACAGGCAAATTTGGCCTTTAAGTACAGAGTGAAGCAAGGCAAAGGCTAATAGAGTTTTGCCAAGAGAATTCACTGGTTGTAGCAACACCCTGTTCCAACAACACAAGAGAAGACTCTACACACGGACAACACCAGATGGTTAACACTGAAATCAGATTGATTATATTCTTTGCAGCCAAAGATGGAGAAGCTCTATAGAGTCAGCAAAAACAAGACCAGGAGCTGACTGTGCTCAGATCATGAACTCCTTATTGCCAAACTCAGACTTAAATTGAAAAAAGTAGGGAAAAACCACAAGACCATTCAGGTATGACCTAAATCAAATCCCTTATGATTATACAGTGCAGGTGACAAATAGACTCAAGGGATTAGATCTGATAGAGTACCTGAAGAACTATGGAAGGATGCTCGGGACATTTTACAGAAGATGGGAATCAAGACCATCCCCAAGAAAAAGAAATGCAAAAAAGCAAAATGGCTGTCTAAGGAAGGCTTACAAATAGCTGTGAAAAGAAGAGAAGCAGAAATCAAAGGAGAAAAGGAAAGATACACCCATTTGAATGCAGAGTTCCAAAGAATAACAAGGAGAGATAAGAAAGCCTTCCCCAGATATCAGTGCAAAGAAATAGAGGAAAACAATAGAATGGGAAAGACTAGAGATCTCTTCAAGAAAATTAGATATACTAAGGTAAGGTTTCAATGCAAAGATGGGCACAATAAAGGACAGAAGCAGAAGATATTAAGAAGAAGTGGCAAGAATACATAGAAGAACTTCACGACCCAGATAATCATGATGGTATGACCACTCACCTAGAGCCAGGCATCCTGGAATGAGAAGTCAAGTGGTCCTTAGGAAGCCTCATTATGAACAAAGCTAGTGGAGGTGATGGAATTCCCGTTGAGCTATTTCCAATCCTAAAAGATGATGCTGTGAAAGTGATGCACTCAATATGCCAGCATATCAGGAAAACTCAACAGTGGCCACAGTACTGGAAAAGATCAGTTTTCATTCCAATCCCAAAGAAAGGCAATACCAAAGAATGTTCAAACTAATGCACAATTGCACTCATCTCACATGCTAGTAAAGTAATGCTCAACATTCTCCAAGCCAGGCTTCAACATACATGAACTGTGAACCTCCAGATATTCAAGCTGGTTTTAGAAAAGGCAGAGGAACCAGAGAGCAAATTGGCAACATCTGTTGGATCATCGAAAAAGCAAGAGAGTTCCAGAAAAACATCTACTTCTGCTTTATTGACTACACCAAAGACTCAGAGTGTGTGGATCACAACAAACTGTGGAAAATTCTGAAAGAGATGGGAATACAAGACCACCTGACCTACCTCTTAAGAAATCTGTATGCAGGTCAGGAAGCAACAGTTAGAACTACATGTGGAACAACAGACTGGTTCCAAACAGGAAAAGGAGTACATCAAGGCTGTATATTGTCACCCTGTTTATATAATTTATATGCAGAATACATCATGAGAAATGCCGAGCTGGATGAAGCACAAGCTGGAATCAAAATTGCCAGGAGAAATATCAATAACCTCTTATATGTAGATGACACCACCCTTATGGCAGAAAGTGAAGAAAAACTAAACAGCCTCTTGATTAAAGTGAAAGAGGAGAGTGAAAAAGTTGGCTTAAAACTCAACATTCAGAAAACTAACATCATGGCATCTGGTCCCATCACTTCATGGCAAATAGATGGGGAAACAGTAACAGACTTGATTTTGGGGGGCTTCAAAATCACTGCAGATGGTGACTTCAGCCATGAAATTCAAAGACACTTGCTCCTTGGAAGAAAAGTTATTACCAACTTAGACAGAATATTAAAATAAAAGCAGAGATATTACTCTGCCAACAAAAGTTCCATCTAGTCAAAGCTATGGTTTTTCCCACTAGTCAAATATGGATGTGAGAGTTGGACTATAAAGAAAGCTGAGCACTGAAGAATTGATGTTTTTCAACTGTGGTGTTGGAGAAGACTCTTGAGAGTCCCTTGGACTGCAAGGAGATCCAAACCAGTCCATTCTAAAGGAAATCAGTCCTGAATATTCATTGAAAGGACTAATGCTGAAGCTGAAACTCCAATACTTTGTCTACCTGATATGAAGAACTGACTCATTGGAAAAGACCCTGATGCTCAGAAAGATTAAAGGCGGGAGGAGAAGGGGACGACAGAGGATGAGATGGTGGATGGCATCACCAACTCGATGGACATGAGTTTGAGCAAGCTCCGGAGTTGTTGATGGACAGGGAGGCCTGGTGTACTACAGTCCATGGGGTCGCAATGAGTTGGACACGACTGAGGGACTGAACTGAACTGAGGCATGACCCTGATTTAATAAGTTCCTCCTCTTGTGCCCCAGGGTAGAAACTACTAACAGTCTTCCCATAAGCTGCCCATCCACCTGTGACACAATCTGTTTGTCTGGATTCTTCGTCCTTACACTTCTGAACAGAATGTTCTGCCTGCTATTCATTCCCAATATATTGCTATTATATGTTTACTTAATTATGAAACCTTCAATAAGAACTATGTGTTCTTACTCACATTTTTCATTCTCAGATGGCCGACCACATAAACAGACATTTTATAAAAGTTTGCTAAATGAATGACTGAATGAAAGTTATTACACTAAACTCTTTTTTCTAATTATGTATTTTATGTTTCCCATAGTAGATTGAGAACTACTTAAATACAGGCAAAAGTATCCTTGTTGCCCAACACGATAAATGTTTTTCATTGAATGTATAAATGAGTGGGGAAAAAATGTCATCCTATATAGTGCTGAGTAACATAAAGTGCCTGCATATCCAAGAAATAGATTCTTTGGTGAGTCTTGTAGCTACTCTTATATGATTACCATCCCAGAGGAGACAGGGTCCCAGAGGGAAGAGAAGTTATTATCACTCCTACTCACTTAGCTTGACAGAGCCATCCATTCCCAACAGGATGTTGTCACTCTTGATGTCTCTATGAATAACTTGGTTCGAATGCAGAAACTCCAAAGCTTGCAGGCACTGTTGAAGTGATGTGGACAGAAAGAGAGAGAAAGGACAAATAATTATGAAGACTTAGAGAAAATCATTAATCCAACCTCCTCATTTTATGATAACAAAAGTGAGACCCCAGTGAGTAAAAGAACTTACTCCAAATAAATGGAAGAGGCAGATCTAAAATCCAGTCTCTTATCTCATTACTAAACATACTTTTAATACTCAGTGCTGCCTCATACTTTTCTTATAAGATACTTGACCACAGTGTATTGTAACATAGCTTATAACAGTTTCAGGTACAGGAATTCCTCCAAAGTGTTTTAGAATTGTTTACAGAACATTAGCACCTTGACAAAGAACCCAAGGCAAAAAAAAAAAAAAATACTGAGGAAGAATGGAAGGGATTTTGTAAAGAAAAAACTACAGGAAAATGACAAATAACAGTCGCATTTGGGAAACTGAACAAATGGAAATGATACTAGAAGCCATGAATTTAGGAAGATAATCTTATTTTGGTGAGGAGGTAGTTTGTACTGTTTGCTGTATGCTGCTTTTTACATTCCCATAAACATCTGCAGACAAATGTCCAGCAGGCAACTGCAGGTGTGAATCCTGGGTGCTAAAGAGAGGCTGGACTTGAAATAAACGTTTACAAGTCTTTCAAGTTATGGTAATGGTTGAAATTGGCAAATGCTATAGTAAATAAAGAAGAAAGAAAAGAACCTTGGAAAACACACAGACTCAATAGGTAGAATGAGTAATATAGAGACTGAAAAGAATAAAAATGCATGGTTCTGACCAATAAAATTATTCTAGATAAATCTCTTATTCCCTCTGGGCTACTGTCTTCCCATCTGTAAAAGGTGAGGATCAGAAGACACTCTCAAGGTTACTATTAAATCTATTAGGAAGTTCATAACCCAAAGCTAAAATTTAGAGGCTTCCACCAATTAAAAAACATGAAAAAGATGCAAACCAATTAGAGGACACTACTGAAATATTCTCAACTTAATACTTCACTTTCTAAGAATACATCAATGGCTAAATTAAAAACAAACCAATATCCAGAAGCGGCTTTTCCCTGGAAAAGTAAGACCTGTTTTCCTAAAGAGGCTAGAGACTTTGGCCTCTGGATGTCAAAAATTATAAACAGAAAGGATGATTTCTAGAAATTGGAACCAACATGCATTGCTGGTAGGAATATAAAATGGTACAGCCACTGTGGTAAACATTTTGGCCAGTCCTCAAAATATTAAACATAAAGTCTCTACATGACCAGCAGATCCGCTCCTAGGCACATACCCAAGAGAAGTAAAAACATATATTCAACCAACAACTTATCCATGAATGTTCACAGCATTATCCATAAGAGTCAAAAAGTGGAAATTACCCAAATGTCCATCAGCTGATGGACAGGCAAATAAACAGAATCTTACTTGTTAATAAAAGGACATATGCTGTAGAACAGATGAGCCTTCAAAATATTATACTAAGCAAAATGAGCCAATCAGAGCATATATTACCTTTATATGAAACACCTGGAATAAGCAAATCAACAGAGACACAAAATAGACTAGTGGCTGCATAGGGCTGGAAGGGATGGCAAACAGGTTGGGTGGGGGCGGCGGGGGGGGGGTGACTGCTAATAGGTATGGAGTTTCTTTTTCAGTTCAGTTAAGTCGATCAGTTGTGTCTGATTCTTTGCGACCCCATGGACTGCAACACACCAGGCTTCCCTGTCCATCACCAACTCCCGGAGCTTGCTCAACCTCATGTCCATCGAGTCGGTGATGCCACCCAACCATCTCATCCTCTGTCGTCCCCTTCTCCTCCCGCCTTCAACCTTTCCGAGTATCAGGGTCTTTTCCAATGAGTCAGTTCTTCATATCAGGTAGACAAAGTATTGGAGTTTCAGCTTCAGCATCATTCCTTCCAGTGAATATTCAGGACTGATTTCCTTTAGGATGGACTGGTTGGATCTCCTTGCAGTCCAAGGGACTCTGAAGAGTCTTTTCCAATGCCACAATTCAAAAGCATCAATTCTTCAGCACTCAGCTTTCTTTATAGTCCAACTCTCACATCCATATTTGACTAGTGGAAAAACCATAGCCTTGACTAGACAGACCTTTGTTGCCAAAGTAATGTCTCTGCCTTATAATATGCTATCTAGGTTGGTAATAACTTTTCTCTCAAGGAGCAAGTGTCTTTTAATTTCATGGCTGAAGTTACCATCTGCAGTGATTTTGAAGCCCCAAAAAATCAAGTCTGTTACTGTTTCCCCATCTATTTGCCATGAAGTGATGGGACCAGATGCCATGATGTTAGTTTTCTGAATGTTGAGTTTTAAGCCAACTTTTTCACTCTCCTCTTTCACTTTCATTAAGAGACTCTTTAGTTCTTCTTCGCTTTCTGCCATAAGGGTGGTGTCATCTGCGTATCTGAGGTTATCGATATTTCTTCTGGCAATCTTGATTCCAGCTTGTGCTTCATCCAGCCTGGCATTTTGCATGATGTACTCTGTATAAAAGTTAAATAAGAGGGTGACAATATGCAGCCTTGACGTACTCCTTTCCCAGTTTGGAACCAGTCTGTTGTTCCATGTCCAGTTCTAACTGTGGCTTCTTGACCTGCACACAGATTTCTCAGGAGGCAGGTCAGGTGGTCTGGTATTCCCGTCTCTTGAAGAATTTTCCACAGTT
Organism: Bubalus bubalis; assembly: GCF_019923935.1. Classification (NCBI taxonomy): domain Eukaryota; kingdom Metazoa; phylum Chordata; class Mammalia; order Artiodactyla; family Bovidae; genus Bubalus; species Bubalus bubalis. The sequence continues at coordinate 99,185,478 of NC_059161.1, read as the reverse complement.
GGTTGTGATCCACACAGTCAAAGGCTTTGGCATAGTTATTAAAGCAGAAGTAGATGTTTTTCTGGAACTCTCTTGCTTTTCAAATGATCCAATGAATGTTGGCAATTTGATCTCTGGTTCCTCTGCCTTTTCTAAATCCAGCTTGAACATCTGGAAGTTCACGGTTCGCATACTGTTGAAGCCTGGCTTGGAGAATGTTGAGCATTACTTTGCTAGCGTGTGAGATGAGTGCAATTGTGCAGTAGTTTGAACATTCTTTGTTTCTTTTTAGGGTGATGCAAATGTTCTAGAACTGATTATGGTGACAGCTGTATAACTAAATATACTAATATCTTTTAAATTATTACTTTAAATGGGTGAATAATATGGTATGTGAATTATATCTCAATAACAGTATTTTTAGAAAGGTGAATTATCTCTATGAGAACTTATGGATAATAGTAATGCCATGTATTTGCATAACATTTAAATGTTTTTCCAAATGCTTTTTGATCCACATGGTACCCCTAAGGTATACACAGTATGAATGTTGCAATTCCTAAGATAAATCACCTGAGACATATTGATTTCCCCAAGGACACATTTGCATGTATCTCAATCAGTAAAAGTCAGTTCTTCGGATGACTGAAATGAATAACATCTTAGTTATTACAATAACTGCATTTCCAAAGGTCCCCAAAATACAGATACATAGTTTATCTATGATATTAAATTTCATGGGGGAACTGTGATTAGGAAAAAATGTCTTGAAAGCTTCCTGGTGGGAGAGGGAGAATAATGAAACAAATTTGAGAAACACCACCTCAGTGGTACAGTAAAGAAAATAAATCAGATCTCCTAAGATCCCAGGCCTGTGTTAATTCCATTAACCTACCTGTGCATGTGTTCTAGATCCCAGGGTTTTTAATGAAAAGATGATCATATTTTCTAGGACAATAGTGATTTCACATGACTTTATTTTTCCTAATATTATTACAAAACCATGTAATTTCATCTGCATGATTCTAACTCCTCTATCATCAAACCCTAGGCATACTCATCCCCATAAAACTCTGAGTCTAATCTTCTAACCACTTAATCATGCTCTCTTTCCCTAATTCCCAAACTTTTATACTATTAGGCTATAAGAAAGTTTCAGTCTCTTATCAGCAAAGCACCCAATACACCCAACTTCTCCAAATACTCCCTTCATCCTCTTGCTGTAATGAAGATGTGGCCATCCCCTAAGGACACGGCTTCTCATGTAGGTCTTGCCAAGGTTTTTATTCTCCCTCCTTATACAAGCATTTTACAGACTTTAGATGTTTGACAGCAACGAGGAGAAAACAATACTGATTTAAACTTTGTTTCCTATTCCTTTTGCCTGGAAGTATTTTACCCTAGATTTCTGCTTGGCTTACTTTCTCATATCATTCAGATCTTTACTCAAATATATGGCAAAACCTTCCCTGACTATCTGAAATAGTATCTCCTCTGTCACTATCTCTTTACTCTGCTTTATTTCCTTCTTCATAACATATGAATAAAGCAGGAAGGCAGAATAAAAAAAATGACTAAAATATATACCCATAGTAAAGAGATAAAGGAAAGTAAGTGTTCATTGCAGCTATTTTTAAGAGGCTGAAATAATACATGATTATTATATATATGTATGTATGTATGTGTATCAGTTCAGTTCAGTTCAGTCGCTCAGTCGTGTCCGACTCTTTGCGACCCCATGAATCGCAGCACGCCAGGCCTCCTTGTCCATCACCAACTCCCAGAGTTTACCCAGACTCACGTCCATCGAGTCAGTGATGCCATCCAGCCATATTCTGAAAGAAAGTTTATATATATATATATATATATAAACTTTATAAGTTATATAAAGTTATATATTATAACTTTACATATATAAAGTTATAATATATAATATATATATTATATAAGTTATAAACTTATATATATATAAACTTTCTTTCAGAATATAGTTACCTTTAAAGAAAAAAGAATGATGATAAAAGTCTCAAAATAGGTATCATAAAAGGATGATGGGAGAATACAACTAATTTCTCCCACCTCTACAGTGCCCAGGCTGAGATCCCATCAGATGCAGAACCCTGAGATACATTGATATGGAAACCATGTCCTGCTCAAGTCTAACTGGCTGTTGGCCTTACCTCACGGCACACAGCTGCAATCTGACCTTCGTCCATGCAAGTTTCTGTTACCACGTCTGTCAAAGAACCTCCAGCCAAATATTCCATGACAACCCATAGCTCATCTCCCACAAGGTAACTGCAGGGGTAAAGGTAAAAGGTGAGTAGGAATAGGGTACACTGAGCCATAGCAGTGGCTTTCAAAGGACAAACATATATACAGGGTGACTCTGCATTTCCCTCAACTCTGAAAGGGTCTAGGGTCCTTTTTTCTGAAGAAAAGCAGAATCTATCGGACCGTTTCACTAGCTTGACATCTCTTAAGGATTCGACTGGAGAAAACAAAGCAGACTGTCCTGTGAAGCCCCAAAAGATAGAACTAAAATCACTAGGTTGAAGATGCAATAAAATTTCATTTCATCACAACACAAAGCAGTATTTCTTAAAATCAGGCATGGTTCCCACATCTCTAGAAGCCTGAAAGCAGAGAGTACCCAAACATCTGATGAAGATGGGATCTGGAGTCCATGTTACCAATATTAGGGAAGTCACTAAACATCTTTGAGAGTTCTACTAGATGTGAGATCCATGAGATCAGTACCAGGTCATGTTCAAGATTCCATCCCCAGAGAGAGTGGCACAGTAGATGTCATTATTTACTGAATAAATCAATGAATAAAATAAAAGATAACTGCAAATGTTAAATAAAATACTGGTTATAAAAACCATTAAAAAGCTGTAGTTTTATACACACATCCATTCTGCTGACAATGATCTCCATTTTGAACATCTCTGATTCTAAGAAGGGAATAAATTTGGTAAGGATTGCAGAACCAAAGCCTCTTCTGGAAGCCAAGGGTTTCCAATTTAGTACTGTATCACTAGATAGACTGTGGGGCTGAGAAGGGCTAAAACTGAAAGGTTCACTCAGGGACTGGATCACTCAGCTCTGTTATATGATAAGTAAAAAAGTCACTTAGCCTGTCAGTTTCCTCAGCTACAAAATAAGACACATAAACAACAAAGATAGTCTAGAGCTCTACAAACTCTTGTGCTAGCTTTAGACAAAGGAGGCAGACTGGATTGGCTTGAGCTGTGTGGTATGTCATATCATCTTCATCCCCCTATTAGACTACTGCTGGGCAGATGGGAGGCTACTGGAAAAAATAAACAGTCTCAAGTAAACGATAAGATTTAAATCCTATTCTCTTGCCTATTAATCAATTCAGTCCTCTTTCTATAATATTATGCATTCTCTATACATCAAAGTCTTGCAGTTTTTAATGTCCATGAAGAATAAATATGACATTAATTTCTCCTTCAACAATGGACCAAATTTCTCCTTTGGACTTGGACCAAAAGAGAATTCAGGACTGGGTAAAAAGGCCTCCACTACCTATTTCATCCCTGACAAAGAATGTGCATTTATAGACCATCCCCCAGCACATCGAAAAGACATCTGTCAACTTGGACTGACTGGGGGAAAAACATGAGTGTACAAAAGATTATGTGGACACTGACAAAGCAGAGTCCCTTTAGCTGGGTCTCACGTAATGCTCTCAAGACCAGATTCATGTTGTCTCAATTACTATGCAGCTATACACTGTGCCAAGGTACCATCAAAAGAGCTTCAGAGCATCCCATATTTAGAGAAGGAAAAATATGAATGGAGTTCTCCTCTGGGAACTCACAAAAACCACAGACTCTCAGATGTAGGGCCCTCACTGAATGTTCAGCTTAAGAGTACCCACTCTTCTCCTCCAGCAAGAACTCCTAGGTATGTTTTTCTACACCAGACTACAACTGATGGCAGGGACTGAGCCTAATTTATTTCTGACTACAGAATATAATAAGCCTCTGGAAACACTGGCAAAGGCATGATAAACAAACAATTTATAAACCTTCTAATCCCATTCCCAGAACACAGATTCATTCAACCACATGCATTTTGTTGTTTACTTACCTCCACTAATGAGGAACTCACTATTTTATGAGATAGGCCATACCCTTAAGACAGCTTTCATTTTTCCTTATCCTGAGCCAAAATGTGGTATCCTTATAACCTTCAGAAGCTTATCCATGCTTTATTCTCCATATAATAAGTTCTTAAAAGAGATGGGAGGATGAATAACTTCAGAGGATTCTTCAGAGCCAGTCATGACCTACATCATGGAGAGACTATCATCTCCAAAACAGAGAAGGCCAAAGTCCAACTCCTTTCCTCTTTAAAGAAATGAATGCTTACCACTTTTAGATTTGGAACAAGAAATCTGGCATAATCTGGCAGCAATGAAAACAAGTTGGCAATGCACAATAAATAGTAAGAAAAATTACTCAGAGTCCAAGACTTGCTCCAATGTCACCTTCACCTCTGATGTCTCTGAAACCCAGGCAAGAAGCACTTCCTTTTGTTCAGATATGGTATAAAAGAACATAATATGATGGAAAGGGCATGGACATTGATGCTAGGAATAGTCAAATCCAAAACCCTCATTTGCTACTTACTGGCTTACTGGTCTTGGACAAGTTATTAACTTCTATGAATCTCAGTTTCTTCATCTGTAAAATACAGACAATAAACCCTACCTCATAATGAGATACTGCTATTCACAAAAGTGCTTAGTACAAAGAAAAGCATAACACAAACATTAGCTACAACTCTTATTATTACCTTAAAGAGCAGAATTCTTACAGGCTGGAAAGACAGGTTAAAAGAATCAAAAAGGAATTTAATGAAGATAACCCAAAATCTATGTTAGCAGTTTAAGGCAAGCTCTTGTTAAGGGGCAAAAAAAAAAAGGATCAGAGATTTGAACTGACTACATACTTACTAGGGGTCAACAATGAAAACAGAACACTTAAAATTTTAAAAAAAAATTTTTTAAATGAACAACAACAACAAAAAGAATGAAATCAAGTTCCATAGAGTTTAAAACAATGGAGGGGTTGCACTGTCTCCATACAGCTCAAATCTCAAACAAGGCTCAAATCTCAAACAAAACTACTGAATGTCACATTTTAAGATAATGCAGACAAACTAGAAGTTATTCAGCAGGGTAAGCAGGATGAGGAAAAGATATGAGATGCAGAATGATTTAAAGACCTTTGCGTCTGACTCAGGCAGATGGGCTGAAGGCATTCCCTGGGGCGGGACCAGCTGGGAGAAGCCATAGGGTGGTAGGGTTCAGCCTAACCCAGAAGACTGTGCAGCAGTTAGAGATGTCCAGCAGCATGCAGGCTCAGAGGCACAGAGCTGAGCACCTTAAAAGATTCTTGAATGGAAACAGTTCTGAGTGCTGGTGTTGCCTTTCCTACTAGCACTACATCCATCAGTCCCAAAGGCTTATTTCTCTGACAGGACTACCACTCCATACCTGTCCAAGTAGTTCACAATATTTGGGTTCTTGTTTTCCCTCATGACCAGGATCTCATTAATAATCAGCTCTTTCTTCGGCTGCTGCTGAAGGTTCATCTGCTTAATGGCCACCTGAAATCAAAGTACATTCAATGTATAACCAGAGTCACTCCGAATTTACTGAGCACCTACTAAGTACCAGACACAAACACTTAGGAGATAGAGATGAATAAAATATGGTCTGAGCCCTTGAGGAACTCACAGTTTATCACTGAAGACCAATGGTACTCAATGCAAAGTCCAGCTACATCACCTGGGAATGTGCTGGAAATGAAAATTTTCAGGCCCCAACCAAACCTACTGAATCAGAAAATATGTGGTGTCTTTTTTTTTGGAGGGGGGGTTGCGGAGGGGGAGGGTACTGCGTGGTTTGCACAAATTTTCTATTTAATGGAAAAGTTCACTTGCTAAGTATAAAGATCATTTATTACTTGGCATTGGTATTGGTGTCACTGGAGGTGAGGATAAGACATGGTTATGAAGAATTTAAATGAGGAAGTAAAAGAATTTAAAAACTGATCTTTCCATTTACCTCTCTACCTTCTTAGATCTCTACTTAATCCAAGCTCAAGTATGGATAAATAGGGACTTCCTTTTCCTCAAAAACCCTGTATTTTAACAAGCCCTCCAAGTAATTCTAACGTGAACCAAAGTTTGAAGATCAAACTTGCTACAAAATACTTATATTAGAAAAAACACTTGTAAAACTTACAATATAAAAGAGGTGTGCTTTAACAAAGCCCACACAAAATGTTACAGAAACATAAAGCTGGCAAGAACTTTTTCACACGATCAATATAGAGGCTTCATAAAGGGGAGATGCCTTTTCAAACTGTGGAAAAGTAAATCAGAGTTGACCAGGTTAAGAGAGAATAGAGAAAGGGGATCCTTAATGTTTATGTATGAAAAAGATCTTCATAGGCTTTTTGTCTATAGAAATAAACAAATTTTCACATAATACCAATTTAAGGAATATGTTAGTTTCCAAGACACTTTTGCATCCATTTTTTTCAGTGTGTCAGATACTACATAGAATATTCTCAAATGTATTTCATTTAATCCTCTGAGACATGTTATGACTTAAATATTACTACTGACTATGTCTGACAGATGAGGAAATTGTAATTCAGAGAGGATATGTGACTTGCAAGCACAACAATTCAGTAGCAGAGTCAGGATTAGAATCTCAAAAGCGATGCCCATTTATTCTGCACACAGAGCCAGATTAATCTCCCCCACTGTACACATTTGATAACACTCTCCCAGATTCAAAATTAAAAAGGTTCCTGTTCCTAGAGATGTTCCTTGGCCCAACCTTCAAAGTCCTTCCGATCTGACCTCTATCTTACTTCTCACTGTATTCTTTCATATGCTACAATGAAAGATGTATGCTCATATCTGAGCCTCTCTCCATTTGGAACATATTACACTGTTTTCACATGTTCAAAACCTTCTTATACTTTGTATCAGACCAAAAGAAATTTCGTTCTCCAAACCAGAGAGGTTTTTTGCCTTCTTTAAAGCCCTGTAAGACCATATTTACACATCTCTTATGGAACTCACCACATACTGAATTGTATGATGATTAGTTAGTGTGTGTATCTCGAGACACTTAAGAGCTCGTTTGAAAGCTCAGAATCCCTGGTGCCAAGCATAGTGCCTGATACAGTATGTGTTCAGCAAATCTTTTTGGCAATGAAGAGGAAAAGATAGAATTCAGTGGGCTGATAAATACTTTGTTTTTAAAGTATAAAGAGCATCAGCAATAGGCTACTTCATCCCACAGGACTAGTCTTTAAATTATTTAAGGGTTTATTTCCTAGAAATAACATCGAAGAACATGAACATCTAACAGAACAACTACAACTAGTCGTTCCAGAATCATCCAGAAAAGCAGAGGATGAATAATTCAACTTTTATGGGAAAACTCCACACTCTATTATTTCTTCAAATCAAGTATGGACAGTCTTCTGCCAAAAGTCATTTATCAGTAAGAACAGAAACTATTTTTTTGAAACATTCTGACCACCTCCACTCCCTACCCTAAGTGAGAAAAAATTATTTTGGAGTAGGGTCTCCTATCAGGGAAGGCTTCTGGTCTGGCTACACTTTTCTGTAACACTTGATGATTAGCTTTTTCTAACATGTGAAGAGGAAAACATTGATTTAAAGGCCCATCACATTAAGACTGTAAGCCCTTATAACACATATTAAGATCTGGACCCTGTGCAATTCCTAAGGCCATCCTGGAGGATGGAACAGAGCTTGTGAACTTCCCAGAGGTCACTGCTGGCAGCAGCAAGGGAGAAGAGAGGCAGGCCATGGATGACAGAGGAGGGGACAGTCCTTTCCAACAGCTACTGACTAAACATGGGCTAGGCTAAACACCCTTCACCTGATCAGATCCCTCTTAACTCAAGCCAGCAGACAGCACTCCCATAACAGGAAAAGAGCTGGACTTGAACTCTGAGGGCCTAAGCTCTGGGGCTGATTCTGTCACTTACCAGCCTTGACCAATCACAAGCTCCCTGAGCCTCCATCTCTTTATCAATACTGAAGATAATAATCCCCACCCTGATTTCCCTTCTCATAGGATTCTTTTGGGAACTAAAAGAAATAGTGGCCAACATGTTACTCATACATAAGAAATTTAAATAATACAGTAATACAACAGTGAAAATGCTAATCACTGTCATAACTGCATTTGATGAGTACCTGGCACAGAGCAGCAAGAATGACAACATAGTCAGCAGGAATGACAGCAAAAACCAACCACTCTCCCGCCACACAGTGTTAGGTGCTTGACTGACATCATCTCTGTAAAACAACCCTGTCAAGTGAAAATCATCCTCTGCATTTTCAGATAAGAAAATAAAGACTAAGACTTACAAGGAAGTTTCCCAAGGTCATACAAGCCTTGTATGACTTCAAAGCGTCTTCCAGTCTATTTTCTCTATTACACCCATTCCCTCTAAAAATAGGCTTGAAAATGAATTGTCGGATCTATAACTAGAAGACTTCCAGCACTAACATGCTAATCTTCCTATTTGTGACAGGCAATAGCTCTCCTTTCCCATCGGGTAACTCCCAATACGCAGTCACTCACAAAGACAGAGCATCCCGCCAGCTCCACTAAAGATTTATACTCCCTGAGGGAGAAAATGAGGCCTTCCTGGCTACACTGCATTAGCCACCCTAATGGACTTGCTTCCATTCATAGTTTTGTAACCACAAAGCAAGCACATGACATCAAGCTTGTTTCCCGTGGGCAGCTTCTCACACATGCAGCTCCAGACCTTCCAGGAACGAGCCAGCACCAGCCTGCCTCCCATCAAGGGCTGTGAGGCTCCAGAAGTCAGAAATATGACAAGGGGCCATGCTGCCAAAACTTGCTACAGCCTAGCAGTCAAGAAAACACAAGTTAAGATTTTATAATCAAAAGATTCTAACCCAAGTCCTTGCTAACTGCTGGCAGCACAACCCCGCAAAAGTTACTTTAACTCCAAGCCTCAAACTCCTCATCAGTAAAAAGGAAATAATACTGCCTACTGTGTAGGGTTCTTTTTAGTATTGGTATAACCTCCTCTTTTCTATCTCTGCCTCCAATATAGCATATTTAAAATCAGCAAAATGATACCATCCTTCCTTCCTTACTTACTATTATTTCAACACAGGTTTCTGTCAGCACTGTAAGAGTTTTATATGTACACAACAGAAAGTATGATTTCTTACACTTATATATATATATGTTTTTTAATGTCTGAATCTTTCATAGTTCTTAGCATAAGTGTAGTATAAAGCAAATGATCAGTGAACACTGTGTGAAATAAATATGTGCAGATAAAAGTTAATATATACGTAATTCTTAGTTTATGATGTATTTTTCACATGCATTGCTTCACTCAACTTATTTAACAGTCTTGTGAGGTGTATGCTATCATGCATATTTTATAAAGAAATAAAATTCAAGCTCCAGAGGTCAAACAACTTTTCCAAGCTTTTATAAGTAAGTAAAGGTAAACATCTGGGCTTCCCTTGTGGCTCAGCTGGTAAAGAAGCCACCTGCAATGCGGGAGACCTGGGTTCTTTCCCTGGGTTGGGAAGATCCCCTGGAGAAGGGAAAGGCTACCCACTCCAGTATTCTGGCCTGGAGAATTCCATGGACTTTATACTCCAAGGGGTCACAAAGTGTTGGACACAACTGAGAGACTTTCACTATCCACTAAAGGTAAACATCTAGTTATCTGGTTCTCACATCAAAGAACAATTAATAAATCTTTCAACATAATTTTTTTTGAAGTTGACTTACCCTCAATGGAGCCTCAATATTTGCCTCAGACACTTATAAAAGCCTGACAAGAGCACAGTGATTTATGTGACTTCTCCAGTACATCATGGGGTTTCAACCACCAAACATATACAAGCAGGTCCTAGTAGCCTCCCTCAGAGGAGTCCAACTCTATTTTCATTGGAACAAGAGGTGCCTCTCAAGTTCTGAGCCCCATTAATCTTTGAACTAAGACCTTTCCCAGGTAACTCCCATCCACAACCCACCTGCCAACATTCCTGCTCTGCAACCAAAGAGTACAATGCAAAGAAACTTTAAGCATTCTAGATTTCCTTCCTGGCATCCTTCTGCTGAAGATAAGATCTTGGGTCATCAGGCCTTAGCAATAAGATTACAGATTTCCCAGCTTATGAAACATGAGAGACAAAGAGATGCCTCCAAATGAGAACTTCAATGTCTACCAGAATCCTAGGGACAATGGAAGACCCACTAGATTCGAGACAAGAGACAAGGTTCTAAATCTCTTCTGTATCAGATGTCTCTCCTAAGCACCAAATTTGTAAAAATAACTGTCTACCAGGCAGTTTCACATGGTCTCTCAGGCAGTATCTGACTTCTTCAAATCTATACTTCCTCTGATCACTCACTTGGGCTTCCCAGGTGGTACTAGTGGTAAAGAATCCACCTGCCAACACAAGAGATGCAGGTTTGGTCCTCAGGTGGGGAAGACACCATGGAGAAGGAAATGCCAACCCACTCCAGTATCCTTGACTGAAAAATTCCATGGACAGAGTAACCTGGTGGGCTATATTCCATGGGGCCACAAAGAGCAGACACAACTGAGAACACACATACACAGATCACTCACTTGTGAGTCATCCTCACCAAATTCTGTCAAATCTACTTAAAGTGAAAGTTTAGTTGCTCAGTCATGTCCAACTCTTTGAGACACCATGGATTGCAGACTACCAGGCTCCTCCATCCATGGGATTTTCCAGGCAAGAGTATTGGAGTGGGCTGCCATTTCCTCCTCCAGAGGATCTTCCCAACCCAGGGATCGAACCTGGGTCTCTCACATTGTAGGCAGACACTTTACCGTCTGAGCCACCAGGGAAGTCCCTCAAATCTACTTAAGTACCTCTCAAATACATCACTTTTCCCCATTTATAATGTGCTACCACCTTAGTCCAGACATCATCTCTCACATGGAATTACCCAAAAACCTGCTGAGTCACCTGCTCCACTCTTATCTCTTCCAATCTCTTCTCCACATTGCAGCCACAGTAACTTTCCAAAATCTGTAATGTTCACCATGTTGAAAGACTTCTAGTCTACAATAGTAAGAAACTAGAAGAGTCCCTGTTGATCTAAGAAGGGCTAAAACTTAACAAAAAAGAGTAAGAAACAGTAAAACTGAAGGAGTAGTAGTTGGTGGTGGATACTTACCTCCTGTCCTGTGGCTACATCCATTGCAGTGTACACAGTGCCCGAAGCACTGAACAGGTGTGGGAAAGAAAAAAAAAAAAAACAGGTGTTAGATGAGGTGACATTTGTCAGATGAAGCTCTCCACACACAATCTGGCAATGCAAGTGTTAATAAAAATAGTAGCAAAAAATGATCCTCCCCTCCCCGTTGTCTCTTCGACTCTCATGAAAAGCAGTATGTAGCAGCAAAGAGAATATAGGCTCAAGTGGCCATCAGCAGGTGAGGAAAGAAAGTAGGGACAGAGGAAGAAAGCAGAGAAATTCTGGAATAATGCTACGAAAATGAACATGTCCATTCTAAATGACTAAAAATCTCACTTTATGCCTATAACCATGAACTCTGCATATCTGTGAGTGGTATGCAACAATATTTGTAACCTTACATGACAATGTGTCAGATTTACATGATGTGATTGGAAGAAAATTAAAATCCTATGTACTGCAAAAATGTATTCTTGGTAAGCCCTGTGATTACGCTTCCCAGAGAAGTCATGTCAATTCAGGGAGAAAAGTCACTTTTAAGTTTGCCTGGAAGCCAGAAATTATGGTCATCAGCTTCCAAACTCTTTGGTTAGGATTTTATTGTAGCTACATGTCAGGAAATTGAGATCAAAGATATGGACAATCAAATAAGGACTGGATTCTCTACATTAGCAGTTACTTCCTCATTACTAATCATCCTACCCCTAGCCATCTTCTGTTATAAAATTGATGTCCATATTCCTGTCCCCATTCCCCCTTATCCCACCAGATGTACCATTCTTAAAGGGCAAAATGCCCAGGCCTCACAGGACTGGACATTTTCAGACTGCTTCTCCATGATTACAGAGGAAAGCTACTCAGGCCCACTGGGTAGTACTTAATTGTTTCCAATAGACATATAATTAGACACATGAATTCCAAGTCAAACAAACAAAATTCTTCACTCTTAAAGGGAAAAAAAAATTAAGCAAAAATTATAATAGTACCAATTTATCATATATATGTGATATGTATAGTTTTTTTTAAGATTTTTTTTTATTGAAGGTTAATTGCTTTACAGAATTTTGTTGTTTTCTGTCAAACCTCAACATGAATCAGCCATAGGTATACATTTATCTCCTCTCTTTTGAATCTCCCTCCCAACTCCCTCCCCATCCCACCCCTCTAGCTTGATACAGAGCCCCTGTTTGAGTTTCCTGAGCCATACAGCAAATTCCTGCCGGCTATCTATTTTATATATGGTAACATAAGTTTCCATGTTACTCTTTCCATACATCTCACCCTTTCCTCCCCTCTCCCCATGTCCATAAGTCTATTCTCTATGTCTGTTTCTCCACTGCTGCCCTTTAAATAAATTATTCATTACCATTCTCCTAGATTTAATATATATGTGTTAGAATACGGTATTTATCTTTCTCTTTCTGACTCACTTCACTCTGTATAATAGGTTATAGGTTCATCCACCTCATCAGAAATGACTCAAATGTGTTCCTTTTTATGGCTGAGTAATATTCCATTGTGTATATGTACCACAACTTATTTATCCATTCATCTATCGATGGAAATCTAGGTTGCTATCATGTTCTAGCTATTGTAAATAGTGCTGTAATGAACAATGGGATACATGTGTCTTTTTCTACTTCACTTTCCTCAGGGTACATGCCTAAGAGTGGGATTGCTGGGTCATATGGTGGTTTTATTCCTAGGTTTTTAAGGAATCTCCATACCATCTTCCACAGTAGCTGTATCAATTTACAATCCCACCAACAGAGCAAGAGCATTACCTTTTCTCCATGCTCTCTCCAGCATTTATTGTTTGTAGACTTTTTGATGATGGCCATTCTGACCAGTATAAGGTGATATCTCATTGTGGTTTTGATTTCCATTTCTCTAATAATGAGCAATGTTGAACATCGTTTTATGTGTTGTTAGCCATCTGTGTGTCTTCTTTGGAGAAATGTCTGTTTAGGTCTTTTTCCCACTTTTTGATAAGGTTGTTTGCTTTTCTGGCATTGAGTTGTATGAGCTGCTTGTATATTTTGGAAATTAATCTTTTGTCACTTGTTTCATTTGCTATTATTTTCTCTCATTCTGAAGGTTGTCTTTTCACCTTGCTTATAGTTTCCTTTGCTGTGCGGAAGCTTTTAAGTTTAATCAGGTCCCATTTGTTTACTTTTGTTTTTATTTCCATTACTCTAGGAGGTGAGTCATAGAGGATCTTGCTTAGATTTATGTACTGAGTGCTCTGCCCATGTTTTCCTCTAAGAGTTTTATAGTTTCTGGTCTTACATTTAGGTCTTTAATCCATTTTGAGTTTATCTTTTTGTACAGTGTGAGGAAGTGCTCTAATTTCATTCTTTTACATGTAGCTGTCCAGTTTTCCCAACACCATTTACTGAAGAGGCTGTCTTTGCCCCATTGCATATTCTTACCTTCTTTGTCAAAAATAAGGTACCCCTTGGTGCATGGGTTTATTTCTGGGCTTTCTATCTTGTTCCATTGGTCTATATTTATGTTTTTGTGCCAGTACCATACTGTCTTGATGACTGTAGCTTTGTAGTATAATCTGAAGTCAGGAAGGTTGATTCCTCCAGCTCCAGTTTTCTTTCTCAAGACTGCTTTGGCTATTTAGGGTCTTTCATGTTTCCATATGAATTGTGAAAATTTTTGTTCTAGTTCTGTGAAAACTGCCATTGGTAATTTGATAGGGATCGCACTGAATTTGTAGATTGTGTTTGATAGTATAGTCATTTTCACAATATTGATTCTTCCTACCCAGGAATGGAGTATCTCTCCATCTGTTTATGTCATCTTTGATTTCTTTCATTAGTGTTTTATAATTTTCTGTGTACAGTCCTATCCTAGAGAATGTTCCATGTGCACTTAAGAAGGTGTATTCTTCTGCATTTGGATGGAGTGTCCTAAAAATATCAATGAGATCCATCTCATCTAATGTATCATTTAAGATGTGTGTTTCCTTATTAATTTTCTGTTTTGATGATATGTCCATTGGTGTGAGTGGGATGTTAAAGTCTCCTACTATTATTGTGTTACTGTCAATTTTTCCTTTTATGTCTTTTAGTGTTTGTCTTATGTATTGAAGTGCTGCTATGTTGGGTGCATAGATATTTACAATTGTTATGTTTTCCTCTTGGTTGATCCCTTGATCATTATGTAGTGTCCTTCCCTATCTCTTGTAATATTCTTTATTTTACGGTCTATTTTGTCTGATATGAGGATTGCTACTCCAGCTTTCTTTTGTTTCCCATTTGCATGGAATATATTTTTTCACCCTTTCACTCTCAGTATATATGTGTCTTTAGCTCTGAAGTGTGTTTCTTGTAGACAGCACAAATATGGGTCTTGTTTTCATATCCATTCTGCCAGTCTGTGTCTTTTGGTTGCAGCATTTAATCCATTTACATTTAAAGTAATTATTGATATATATGTTCCTATTGCCATTTTCTTAATAGAATGGGGTTAATTTTATAGATCTTTTTTCTTCGCTTGTATTTCTTGACTATATAAGTCCCTTTAACATTTGTTGTAAAGCTAGTTTGGTGTACTGAATCATCTTAACTTCTGCTTGTCTGAAAAGGTTTTTATTTCTCCATCAATTTTGAATGAGATCCTTGCTGAGTACAACAATCTTGGTTGTAGATTTTCCCTTTCAGTACTTTAAATATATTCTGCCATTCCCTTCTGGAGAAGGAAATGGAAACCCACTCCAGCACTCTTGCCTGGAGAATCCCATGGACAGAGGAGACTGGTAGGCTACAGTCTATGTGGTCACTAAGAGTCCGACACAACTGAGCAACTTCACTTTCACTTTTCGCTTTCATGCATTGGAGAAGGAAATGGCAACCCACTCCAGTATTCTTGCCTAGAGAATCCCAGGGACAGGGGAGCCTGGTGGGCTGCCGTCTATGGGGTTGCACAGAGCTGGACACAACTGAAGCGACTTAGCAGCAGCAACAGCAGCATTCCCTTCTGGTCTGCAGAGTTTCTGCTGAAAGATCAGCTGTTAAGAATATGGGGTTTCCCTTGTATGTTACTTGATGCTTCTCCTTGCTGCTTTTAATATTCTTTCTTTATGTTTAGTCTTTGTTAGTTTGATTAGTTGGAGAAGGCAATGGCACCTCACTCCAATACTCTTGCCTGGAAAATCTCATGGACGGAGGAGCCTGGTAGGCTGCAGTCCATGGAGTCGCTAAGAGTCGGACACGACTGAGCGACTTCACTTTCACTTTTCACTTTCATGCATTGGAGAAAGAAATGGCAACCCACTCCAGTGTTCTTGCCTGGAGACTCCCAAGGACGGGGGAGTCTGGTGGGCTGCCGTCTATGGGGTTGCACAGAGTCGGACATGACTAAAGC
This sequence comes from Bubalus bubalis, assembly GCF_019923935.1. Lineage (NCBI taxonomy): Eukaryota > Metazoa > Chordata > Mammalia > Artiodactyla > Bovidae > Bubalus > Bubalus bubalis. The sequence goes on along the minus strand of NC_059161.1, from coordinate 99,169,793 downwards.
AACTTAGCAGCAGCAGCAGTTTGATTAGTGTGTGTCTTGGTGTGTTTCTCCTTGGGTTTATCCTGTATGGGACTCTGTACTTCTTGGACTGATTGACTATGACTGACTATGACTTCCTCTTCCATGTTGGGGAAATTTTCAACTATAATCTCTTCAAAAATTTTCTCATACCCTTTCTTTTTCTCTTCTTCTTTTGGGACCCCTGTAATTTGAATGTTGGTGCATTTGATATGGTCCCAGACATCCCTGAGACTATCCTCAGTTCTTTTCATTCTTTTTACTTTATTCTGCTCTTCAGAAGTTATTTCCACCATTTTATCTTCCAGTTTACTGATTCGTTCTGCTTCAGATATTCTGCTAGTGATTCATTCTAGAGTATTTTTAATTTCAGTAATTGTTTTGTTTGTCTCTGTATGTTTATTCTTTAATTCTTCTAGATCTTTGTCAATTGATTCTTGCATTTTCTCCATTTTGTTTTCAAGGTTTCTGATCATCTTTACTATCATTATTCTGAATTCTTTTTCAGGTAGTTTGACTATTTCCTCTTCATTTACTTGGACTTCTGTGTTTCTAGTTTGTTCCTTCATTTGTGTAGTATTTATCTGCCTTCTCGTTATTTTTTTCTTAACTTATTGTGTTTGAGGTCTCCTTTTCCCAGGCTTCAAGGCTGAATTCTTTCTTCCTTTTGGTTTCTGCCCTCCTAAGGTTGGTCCAGTGGTTTGTGTAAGCTTTGTATAGGGTGAGATTTGTGCTGAGTTTTTTGTTTGTTTGTTTTTCCTCTGATTGGCAAGGCTGAGGTGGTAATCCTGTCTACTGATGACTAGGTTTATATTTTTGTTTTGTTTGTTGTTTAGATGAGGCATCCTGCACAGGGTGCTACTGGTGGTTGGGTGATACCAGGTCTTGTACTCATGTGGTTTCCTTTGTGTGAGTTCTCACTATTTGATACTTCCTAGGGATAGTTCTCTGGTAATCTAGGGTCTTGGAGTCAGTGCTCCCACTCCAAAGGCTCAGGGCTTGATCTCTGGTCAGGAATGAAGATTCTACAAGTAGTCTGTTATGGCATTAAGTGAGATTAAAACAAATATCCAAAAACGAGAAATCAAAGATAAACCCCAGACAAATGGCAGTTACAAAATCAGGCAAATAATAAATAAAATAAATGGAATATACACATATACATATATACCCAGGAGCAAAGTCAAAACAGTCCAACAAAAATAAAGTCCAGTAGATTGACCCAGCAAACAAAGGAAATCAAAAATTATATTTACCAGTTAAGAACAAAATTAACTAAAGTGCAAACTGGAAAACAAAACTAAAGCAAGGTGCCAAGTGGGGAATAAAGCAATGAAAACAAAAATAACAAATATGTTGAGGGGAAAGGAAAGAAAAAAAGAAATAATAGATATGCAAAGTTAAATAGAGATAGATGAAGAAGATTTATATACGTTAAAGATTAACTGCAAGGGGAAAAGAACAGTAGGAAAGGCAAACAAAGGAATAAATATAGAAAAAATATAATAGATTTTTAAAAATTAAAATCATAAAAAAGATAAAAGAAGAAAAAAAAAAAAATCAGAAGGAAAAAAAATAAGGAAACTTCCACAGAACTGCAAAAGTCCAATGTAGAAGCAGAGGTTTATAACAGGAATAAAAAGTGTGACTGTCAGAATGACCATCATCAAAAAGTCTACAAATAATAAATGCTGGAGAGGGTATGGAGAAAAGGGAACACTCTTGCATTGCTGGTGGGAATGTAAACTGATACAGCCACTATGGAATATGGTATGGAAACTCCTTAAAAAGCCAGGAATAAAACCACCATATGACCCAGCAATCCCACTCCTAGGCATATACCCTGAGGAAATCAAAACTGAAAAAGACACATGTACCCCACTGTTCACTGCAGCTCTATTTACAATAGCTAGAACATGGAAGCAACTTAGATGCCCATCAACAGATGAATGGACAAAGAAGTTGTGGTATATATATATACAATGGAATATTACTCAGCCATAAAAAGGGACACATTTGAATCTGTTCTGAGGTGGATGAAACTACAGCCCATTATATAGTGAAGTAAGTCAGAAAGAGAATATAAATATCGTATACTGACATATATATATGGAATCTGAAGAGATGACACTGATGAATGATTTTCAGGGTGGCAATGGAGAAACAGATATAGAGAACAGACCTATGGACAAGGTGGGAGGAGAGGAGGGAGAAGGGGAGATGTATGGAGAGAGTAACATAGAAATTTACAATACCATGTGTAAAACAGATAGCCAAGGGGAATTTGCTGCATGACTCAGAAAACTCAAACAGGAGTTCTGCCACAGGCTGAAGGGTGGGGTGGAGAGGGACATGGGAGGAGGTCTGGGAGGGAGGGGACATGGATATACCTATGGCTGATTCTTGGTGATGTATGACAGAAAACCACAAAATTCTGTAAAGCAATTATCCTTCAATTTAAAAAAAAGAAACATTAAAAAAAAGTGAATATATGTATAACTGATTCACTGTGCTGTACAGCAGAACACTGTAATTACAACATTGTAAACCACCTATATTCCAATAAAAATTTAAGGATAAAAAAAAGTGACAGAATATACACATATACATATACACCCATAAGCAAAATCAAAACAGTCCAACAAAAATAAAGTACAATAAATTAACCCAGCAAACAAAGGAAACCCAAAATTACATCTACCAGAACAAAACTAACGAAAGCACAAACTGGAAAACAAAACTAAAGCAAGGTGCCAATTGGGGACTAAAGCAATGAAAATAAAACTAACAAATGTATTGAGAGGAAAGGGAAGAAAGGAAAGAATCAATATGCAAAGTTAAATAGAGGTTGATAAAGAAGATTTATATACATTAAAGATTAACTGCAAAGGGAAAAGAACAGTAGGAAAAGCAAACAAAGGAATAAATGTAGAAAAAATAATATTTTTTAAAAATTAAAATTAAAAGAAAGAGAAAAGAAAAAAGAAAAAAATGGAAAACACCACAGAACTGCAAAAGCCCAATGTAGAGACAGAGGTTTATAACAACAATATAAAAAGTCACTGAGGAAAAAAAAAAAAAGAAGTTCAAAAGCTTAATTAGATTTCATAGTGCCAATAAAATTGACAACAACAGAGGGGGAAAAAAGAAAAAAAAAAATCCAAAAGAATCTACAGAACAAGTCAAAAGATAATAATAAATGTTTTTCTTGAATGATTGCTCTCACTGGGAGTCACAGTCCACCTCATCTCTCTAGGATTCCCTCCAACACTGTACTGATCTCTGTACCTGCTGTGGGGGCAGCTCAGATTCTAATCTGGTCCTACTCCTGTGTGTTCTTGCCTCCAATGTCCACAGCTATCAGAACCAGTGCATTTTCTTTTGCAGGAGTTCTCAATGTCCTTTTATATATTCCATAGAATATATAAAAGTCTGACTAGTTGACCATGTGGATTTAATCTGCAGCTTGAACAGCTGGTGGGAAGGTTTGGGGTCTTCTTCCTTAGCCACATTGCCCCTGGATTTCAATTGTGGTTTTATTTCCACCTCTGCATGTGGGTCGTCCACTGGGGTTTGCTCCTGAGGCTGCTCTGGAGGACTTGGGTTTGCCCCTGTGAGGGTCAGGTGTGGAGGTGGTAAGCTGCTTGGGTTGCAGGAGTTCTGGCAGCACCAAGTACTCAGGGGAGCTGGAGGCTAGGGCAGCAGGAAATATAGTGCTCTCGAAAGGTATGGCAACCAGTATTAGCCAATATGCTCCAATATTCTTGCCTGTAGAAACCCCCTCCCTAACAGAGAAGCCTGGCAGGCCACAGATTACAGAGTCACAAAGAGTTAAACACTACCGAAGTGATCCTGTGAGAACAGATGCAAGACATTTTTTGCCTGTGGCAGCTCTGCCCCATTGAGAGTTGAGTGGGAAGGTGATGCAGTCGCTTGGCTTGAGGGGACCCTGGCGGTGCCAAGTGTGCAGGGACACAGACTGCCTCTGCAGCAGGAGTTATGGCCCTATCAGAGTCTTTTTTCGAGCCTCTTACAGCTGGCTATCAGAAGGCCTCTTTGGCCAGTCTTTCTCCATAGCTCCGTCCATTCAGGCACTTAGAAGGCTCCCTTGCCTGGGGTCCTACCCTGTTGTTCAGCGCATCAGGCACATAGAGGGGCCCCCCCCCCCGTGGCTGGGGTCCTATTCTGTAGACCAGCACGTCAGGCACTTAAAAGGGCACCCTGGGTGGGGGTCCTACTCTGTAGTTCAGTGTGTCAGGCATTTGATGGGCCAGCCTTTCTATTGTCCAGCAGCTGATATTGGCATGTGTAGAGAGAGAAGCTATGGTGATGGCTCCACCCCTCTATGCGTGACTCAGCACTATCATCTTGCTTCCACGGCTGCCTGGCTTTCCTCCACCAGCATTTCCCACCACTATCTCCTCCCTCACATCCCCTCCATTTGTCTCTCTGTAGTCAACAGCAGCCCTCGCCCTGGGACTGCTCCACAATCCCTAAACTCCAACTCCCAGCCACTATGCCTTCCAGGGGACCTGCATCCCTGTCCAGGGTATGTACGGCTGTAGCAAGGACTGTCTGATTCTTATTTAAGCTGCCACAGATCAGCTATTTCACTCTCAGCCTTAAATGTTTCTCCTCTGGCTCAGACAATTGCCCCAATGTGGGGACTGGACCCTTGCTTCAGTTCCCCCACTGGCTGAGGGTCCAGTCCTACTAACACTCCCGTTTCTCCCCCTAGTTGCTTTATCCTACCGAGTTTTGCATGGTTCTATATATTCCTTCCAGAGAAGGCAATGGCACCCACTCCAGCACTCTTGCCTCGAAAATCCCATGGATGGAGGAGCCTGGTGGGCCACAGTCCATGGGGTCGCTAAGAGTAGGACACAACTGAGCGACTTCACTTTCACTTTTCACTTTCATGCATCGGAGAAGGAAATGGCAACCCCACTCCAGTGTTCTTGCCTGGAGAATCCCAGGGATGGGGGAGCCTGGTGGGCTGCCGTCTATAGGGTCGCACAGAGTCGGACACAACTGAAGCGACTTGGCGGCAGCAGCAGCAGCATATGTTCCTTCCACTGGTCAGGCACTCCTGTCCACTCTCAGCTGGAATTCTGCATGCACTTCTGTGTCTGAAGGTGTATTCCTGACGTATCCATGGAGAGAGATGTACTCTACATTCACCTACTCTGCCATCTTGTTTCTTCTAAGATTTTTTTAGGTGGACTATGTTTTTTGTTTGTTTGTTTCTGTTTTGTTTTGTTTTTTGGCCCTGAGGAATGTGAGATCTTAGCTCCCCAACTGCAACCAGGGGTGCAGTATTGAACCTGCACGCCTCCATTGGAAGGCGAAGTGTTAACAACCGGACCACCAGGGAAATACTCCATGTATAGTTTTAAAATAATGGAATGTGGAAACACCAGCATAGGTGCTTAATAAGTACTGCAGTCCTCTCTCAGCACTAACATACCTGTCAAATAAGCAAGGAGAAATCTTTTGCAGATAGTGCCTATTTATGGGCCACATACATCTGCATATGCATATATATAAAATATATAATCAACAGTTTGGGAGGTAAAAGACCCTGAATCCACAATCCCTCTCCCTTAAATGAAGAAACTGATGTCCAGAGATAGGACCTGACTTATCCACACTTATCTGTGTACCTTTCTTCTACATTCTTAGTATCTCAATGTAATTAGCTTAAGAAAATACCATCCCAGATTACTCAGAGGCAAGGAAAATAATGTCTTCTCAATGTGTTAACTACCTTATACTAGGTCAGACTCACAAAAGCATGTCTAATAGCAGAAGCACTGGACCAGGGAAAAAGGAGATCCACTCAAGTCCAGGGCTACTTTGAGGATTAAACTGAACAACAGATGCAAATAACAGTTGTAAGCTATAGAATACTGTACAAATACAACATCAGTATACTATGCATTACTTTATCTTATTTCAGAAGTTCTTAGATATATAAGAAAGAAACCTGAGGAATTCCCTTGCATTCCAGTGGTTAAGAATCCATCCTCCAATGCAGGGGATTCGGGTTTGATCCCTGGCTGGGGAACTGAGATCCCACATGTCTCAGGGTAACTAAGCCCATATGCCTCAACTAGAGAGCCCATGTACTGAAAACTACGAAGCCCATGCACCACAACTACAGAGCCCACACACTCTGGAGACTGCACAACACAACTAGAGAGAAGCCACCATTCTGCACCTAAAAATCCCACATGCTGCATGGAAGATCCTATGTGCCACAACTATGGTGCCACAATTTTTGATGCCCTGATGCATCAAAAATTTAAAAAGAAAGAAAAAACAGAAAACTTCAATGACTTCATTAACAACAATGTTTTCATTCATGTAACACTGAGAGCTTTCTACAAGCCAGATACTTTTTTCAGTTTCTTTTTAATTTTAGCTTTGGGTATCTCTATAGAAATCTCATTCTTTTTCTTTTTTATATAAAGGCATAACTTACCTAAACTAATCTGCACAAATCTTAAGTATACAACTTGATGATTTTTCAATATGTACACACCTACATGTTCACCATCAACCCCTCAAAGTTCCCTCATGCTACTTCCTAATCCTCCCAGACACAACCATTATTCTGACTTACATTAGCATGTATTAGTTCTGCCTGTTCTTTAACTTCATATAAAAAAATCACACAGTATTTGCTCTTTTATATCTGGCTTCTCTTGCTCAAAAATACTTTTAAGATGTATCACAGTATATTATAATTTTTTGTTTGTCTGCCTATCTCCTTCTGTAGATATGAGGGTCTCTCTGAAAGCAGATACGGGCCTATTCATAGCTGTACTTGTGGCACAGTATCTAACAGAGATTCAGCCAAGATTTGCTGAATCATACACTGAGGTCAGAATACAAGATGCAGAAAAGGAACCAGAGAGTAAGAGATATGATTTCTGTCATCCACTAGAAAAACAGGTCCCATATACTAGCAGAAGAGTCTGTGAGTTCTGTCTTTCATTTCATATTAGTGCTAGTAAGTCTCAGCACCAGGTAAACAAGGTTAATATGGAAAAGCAGAGCTATAATTTGGGAAGAAGGTTTTTGTGCTAAGAAAATAAATGGTTTTCGCACTCTCAATGCAGGGATATTTTTAGCAACAATGTCAGCTAATGGCACATCTCACATATTAAAACATAATTCTGGAAGCCTGAGATCAGCCTAATAAAACACCTTCAGATGGGTGAGGGGTGAGGTGGAGAATGAAGAAAAAGGTTTAGAAGAGGCAAAACAAAAGCAAAATCATATATATATCAGCACATATGATTTTAAGTCATTTTTCTAGGGAAACAAAAGGCGCCTACTAACCCTTGTCCAATCTTCTCAAACCGTGTGTATTTCTTCTTAGGATCACCCACACTCACTATGCTGCCTTTAAAAGAAACAGAGAACATAAATCAGTTTTTCCCAGATCAACAATACAAAACAAGCTCCATGTTCCCCCAACTCTGAGCCAGCAAAGATTAAAGAACTATCTCCAATACCCTAAAACCACACTAAGGTGCTTAGATTTCCCTCTTAAGTTTCAACCAAAAGTTTCACCTCCTTACCACTTTTATTAATAGTACCCTAATCCATTTCTAATCTCCTAAAAGTTATTCATTCATTTTTAAATTCATCAATTCAATAAACATTTTCTAATTTTAATATGCTCACTTATTATGCACTAAGCCCTAGGTTGAGTGTAACAAATGAAGATCCAGTTAATGGACCCAACAGATGAGACCCAGTTAAGACAGTCTCTGCTCTCAAGAAGCTGTAATCTCATACAGGAAACAGACACCATGTATAAAGTTCCATGAACATAAAATAATTGCTGTGATACAGAAAGAAGCAAAAATATAGACCAGGAAGGCCTCAGAAGGGAAATGAACCTGCACTAATTTTTCCAGGGAGAGAAAGTCAAGAAGGGGTTACAAAAAAAGTATTTTAAGTGCAAAAACACAGAGGTATGAGAAAGTTCACAGCTTCAAAAAAAAAAAAGTCTTCTGAAGATGGTAAAACTGAGCCTCACTAAAGGGAAGATACTTCCCCTCAAGGTCACACAGCAAAGTGGTGTCCGAGTTAAGATTAGGAGTTCAGGTTTGGTCTTCCACTCCAAAGTGCTTTCCAATAATATCAATTACTAGGATTTTATACTTTTCAAACACATTATCTCATTTGATTTACAAATGAGACAGGGACTAACATTCCTATTTACAAGATGAGAAAAAGGAGGGCCAGGGAACAGTAGAAAATTACCCAAGACCCAAGTTAATGACTGTGCTAGGGCTTCAACCCAAGGGTCCTTAACTCTCAGGCCAATCTGTTTTTGCATAATCCTATGTTCTAAGTATCCTAAAGTATCTAAAGTATCCTAAAAAAAAATCTGATTCAGAGAAAAAGAATACATACAGGAGTAAATAGATGCCAAGGGAAGTGGCTTTTCTTATTTCATCATTTCATAGAAGGGCTCTGGGTAAGGGCGAGGCTTCCCTGGTGGCTCAGACAGTCAAGAAATCTACCTGCAATGCAGAAGACTCAGGTCCCATCCTGGGGGCAGGAAGATCCCATGGAGAAGGGAATGGCTACTCACTCCATACTCTTCCCTGGAGAATTTCATGGACAGAAGAGCCTGCTGGGCTACAGTCCATGGGATTGCAAAAAGTTGGACATGACTGAGCAACTAACACTGGGCAAGGGCAACTTTGGAAAGAGTGAAAATTTTTTTAAAAAGTCAAATAAGAATTATCAGGATGAAATCAAAAGCCACTAAGCTAAGGAACCAGAAACCTCAGCTTTAGAAAGCAATGCCAGTGGGCAGACTTCACCAGATCAGTCACATCAAATCTTCTTTAGAAGTAGATAAGTTCAAAGAATAAATCAAAAGCCTTCTCAGATGGCTTTTTCAAGCCTACAGGCCAACCCATTCCTTTCTTCTCATATGAATTCTCCTGCAGATTACTTAAAAAGAGAAACAAGCTGCCCTAATAACTCTCATCACTAAAAAGCAAAATGGGAGTTCCCACCTGACTGCAAGAAATAGCATGCTCTGATTACAGGAGCACAAGCTGCATGCTAATTCCAGATCTGTCACTTTTTGGCTGCATGAATTTTTGCAGAGCATTTAGCATTCCTAGCCTCAAATAACTTAACTGCAAAAAATAAGGATTATAATGTCTGTCTTCACAGGGCTAAAATAAGGAATAAATGTTCATTTGGTACATATTGCAGGCTCACAAAATGTTAGTTTCCCTTCCTTCTTTTTCTACAACCAAATGGCAGCCAACAGAAACATCAATAACCAACATAGCACTCTTCCTCACCAGGTTTACACAAGACCTCAGTCTTTCTCAACACAACCTTTCAGATTATATTGTAAGTAAAAGCTATTTGTCATCTCCATAAGCCATGCCTGTGGTAAGTGATTCCCAGCCTTTGAAGTGGGCTATTCACATACTCTCTCATCATATTCCCATCCTAACATAGCATCTAATCAGGGCTGGTGAGACAGAGGAGGTGGGTGTAGGGACGGGTGAGAAGAGGCACAGTCTGGCAAGATATAAAGCACAGCCACCACTGACATACACCTAGCACAGAACCTAGATCTTTATAGCAATAGAATTCTCTTTGTGCTCAACCAGTCACATACCAGAGGGAAATTAAAAAACCTACAAAGTGCTTACGTAATTTCTCCAAGATCTCCTCATCAGACATCTTAGGCTTCTTCTTCTGCTTCTCAGTATTCCGAGTCAGAGCATCAGGTGGAGTGGTATTATTCTCAGTAGGTGAAATGGGAGATGTAGCCACATCCCGAGTTGGAGTAACAGGAAGTGGTTCAATCACAGACCGTGTGTATACCTGCATTGTTGGTGCAAACATTTGGTGAGGCCAGCCTCTCTTAGATTTATGTGTTAGAACACCCAAAGAAGAACAAATCTCAGTAAACTCATCTCTTCTACACCTTTGGGGTGCCATTGCCTTCTCCATAGAGTTGCTAATGAAGAGTATCCTATGATACTCTTCCTCTACGCCCAGGCTGTGAGAATGGAATGATCTTCCTTGCTCTCACTTTTTACAAGGGTTAGTGAGAGTCTAAGCACTTAAAATAATCAATATAAGCTACACAACTCTCACTATAAAGAGTTTAAAGGACATCCTATCATTAGATGGGAATCCCCTTCATCTGTAAAATTCTGTTCTTTCCCAAGCTGAAATGAATATCCTGTATTCCTACAGTACTTTTCACTGCTAATACAACACTGAACATTACCTTCATTTGAGTTACTCCCTCTTTAAATCCTGAACGCTCACAGAGAAAAAACTGCAACTGTTCTTCTTTAAGAGGCCATGGGATAGAGTTATTTAGATTACAGACTCTGGAACCTGCCAGACTTAAATTCCAAATCTTATTCTTACCATTTGTATGACTTCGGGCAGACTACTTAACTTTTCTATGCTTTAGTTTCCTTGTCTGTAAAATAGTGATGTTAGTGATACTTATCTTACAGAGTTGCTGCTGCTGCTGCTACTGCTAAGTCACTTCAGTCATGTCCGACTCTGTGCGACCCCACAGACGGCAGCCCACCGAGCTCCCCCGTCCCTGGGATTCTCCACGCAAGAACACTGGAGTGGGTTGCCATTTCCTTCTCCAATGCATGAAAGTGAAAAGTGAAAGTGAAGTGGCTCAGTCGTGTCTGACTCTTAGCCATCCCATGGACTGCAGCCCACCAGAATTATCTGTCCATGGGATTTTCCAGGCAAGAGTACTGGAGTGGGGTGCCATTGCCTTCTCCATAGAGTTGCTAATAAACCATAAATAAACTAATTAATGTGTGAAATAAGCAGCACCACATTCAAGAGACATTAAGCTTTCAAATTTCGGCTAATATTATACTGCCTATTCATTCATTTACTTAATAAGCATTTACTGATAATCTGTTCTTTGCCTTGCTGTACAAAATGCTGCCCCATCCACTATTTCTGTGAAGGAAGTCTTGGAGAAAGTCCTAACTAGGCAGAAAGGACAAATATCAGAAAAAAAGAACAATCTATATACTACTGAGGTTCAGAAGAAGTGATCACATGATCTACTGCCCATCCCCAAGAGATGCTTCAAGGCATTTATCACTTTTTTCATAAAAACGTCACAACAATTTTTGAGTTAGTCTAAAGACTTCCCTATAGCTCAAACGGTAAAGAATCTGCCTGCCATGCAGGAGACCAGGGTTCGATTCCTGGGTTGGGAAGTTCCTCTGGAGAAGAGAATGGCAATCCACTCCAATATTCTTGCTTGGAGAATTCCATGGACAGAGAAGCCTGGTGGTCTACAGTCCATGGGTGGTCTACAGTCCACGGGTGGTCTACAGTCGCAAAGAGTCGGACACGGCTGAGTGACTAACACACACACACACAAAAGCTCTATGAAGACAGAGAATCTGACTCGTTCATCACTGCGCTTCTGTATCTAACCAATCATCTAACAAAAAGTAAGCATTCAGGTAAAAGTTTCATGAATCACAGAACAAATAAATGGGGTTCTTCAGCCAGATCTTGAAGGATGGACATGGTTACAATAGGCAGAAATGGAAGAGAACTTTCCACTAACTTATTGCTAGTGGAAATAGCAATAAGTTGAAACATTGAGATCAGACACTATTGTTTCTTTACTGACTACTCCAGCATAGTGATTCCTTAATTTTCTATTCTGGCACATGTAGACAAACTATATCCCTGGCACCTAAACATGAATTTCATGCCTTGTCCTCCTCCTTTGGTTCTGACATGGCTCCTTGAGGGGAAGAAATCTGCCTTTTCCTTCTCTAACATTCTCTTTTTCTGGCTCCCAGAATAGGTCTGCTCATATAAAAAAAGGCCACTATGCTATGCTGGAATATAACCTGGACCTGGGGTAAATTACCTGCTTTCAGTTCTGGCTATTTTGCTTATACTCTTTGGATAGATCAATTTACCTCTCCAAATCTCAACTTCTTCTTCTTTTATAAATTAGGAATTAACAGTATCTTTTTAGAGAGGAATGCTATGAAGATCAAATTTATCAGTTCATTCAATACTGCCGTTCTAAAACCCTTTAAGAACTATGTTAATCACTGCAAACACACACATATATGTGTGTGTGTGTATACATATACACACACACACATATATATCCTCTACATATACATACACAGACACACATATATATTTCCTCTACTTGTAAGGAATTCATGGTTTAATGGGAAAATTTTTTTAAATGAACATGCTTGCAAATCAAAAAAACCTTTCCAATGTGACATCTCTGGACAGCTCTCTGATTCTGAAGCTCATTATCCTTAAAGTGACTTTGTAACCTATAGAAGCAGTGATTCCAGATTCTGCTTATAAATTATAATTCTAAAAGGTCATCTAATCCCCTTGAATTGCCTCCACAGCATCTCCCATACTCAGTCAACCAACATCTGCCTGAATACTTCCATGAATTCTCTAGTTCAGAGACAATCTTCTTTGAATTACCACAGAGTTTAAGCCCTAAATCATTCTCTTGTCATAATAAAAAGTCCAAACAAAGAAACACTAGTAGTATCATCTAATGATAGATCAGTGCTCAGTGATGCTAAATCATGTAAAACGCAGATTATGCAAAGTGAGGGCAAAGGGACCATGGCTATTATGAAATGCAAGAACCTCAAAGGAAGTTAAATAAAAATCACTGCCAATATCCAGCATCAAAATGTACTCCTGATGTCCAGGATATTAATAGCACTAATGTTTACAAATTCTCTTGAGTCTTTCAGTATCATCAATAATGTCTTAAGAGCCTGAACACTGGACATTTAACAGAGAAGAAACGATCTATAGCAGGCTAATTTGTTGCTTCCTAGGAGACTGGAACAATTTATGTTACTTCTACACTAAGTAACATTAATTCTGCATATCTTCCTGCCTGTAAAGAAAGTAGGGCTAAGTTGGTATGAAGACCAACTATTTAGGACACCATGGGACTATCTGCAAATCAACGATAAATAAATACACCACTTCCTGTCTTTAGTCATACAGAAAGTACCTTTCAGTCAAGGTAATTTGGTTATTTCACCACCTCCAAAATCTCAGGACCCCTACCAGAGTATTAAACTTCTAGACCTTGGTACCCATCCCTTACTCCCCACCTCCAAACTCTAATAAGTCACTAAGACTCACAGATTTTGTGTGCTCTGGGCGTGGAGCAATCACTGGGGGTGGGGTACCATCATCATCATCATCTTCATCTTCTGAAACTGGTGGCACTGCAGGGGTCTCAGACACCGCCTTCACATTCTGCACAGTGACAAAAGCCAGATACGTTAGGTTAAGCCAACATGGAACTTAAACTACCAGGGTCACCAATCTCCCAGAAGAAACCTTCTCCTGACACTCTTTCTGAAACACACATCAGCCTCCAAGCTCTCCACTTTGTTCCTGGCCTCAGGAACTCAGCCATCTCCCCTCTCTTCTTTTAGCTACCACTCCCCTTTCAGTCCCTGGAGGGCTTCCTTCTCCCACCCAAAGCCTAATTGTGGATGGGGAAACCAACTGACAGCTTCTCTACCTGCCTACGCCAAACCAAACCCTGAAGACAAGCTCATATTTCCTGCTTCTCTATGAATTTTACTCTCTGTGCTGAAGAGAGGATAAAGTACAATAAAGTAGGAAAGGGATCAAAAGTTCAGAATTTTACAAAGCTTATCATTATAATTCTGTAGTCCTTTCTGATATGGTAAGTAGAAGTTCTGAAAAGTCTTTGCCTCTCCTTTTCCTTCTTTACCAAAATATATTGCATCCCTTATGTTATCAGGTACCCTCACCTCAACCTGCAGATACAGAACATCAGGAGACCCTTGTCACAAGAAGCAATGAGATTTTCCCCAGATCAGATGCTACCTATTTCCTTAAGCTTCTGCCCTGTCTTAGAATGATCCTTACCAGCACCACTAATTGAATCTGCTATAACCTCAGAAACTTGATTTTCCCACGTAAACTATAACAAAGCCAGGCCAAGACTGGCAGGTTTCAGGGCAAGTCCAGGCAAAAAGATCATACCATTACTGTTTATAACACATGTTCAAGAGATAAAATAGCTCCAAAATATGAGATTTTTGATAGAGATTAAATGGTTATAGTATAGGACCAGAGAAGCTATAGAGATCTTTTAGTAGATATTGATATAATTCAACAGTTTCAGATTATTTTCAGAGCATCTACTTTGTGCTCAGTAAGATACTGTGATGAATGTTTTTTATATAAATGTACAAAGATGAAAAAGATGATCCAAGTCCTAAAAGTAGCTCACCATCTGATGCAGGAGATAGACAGACGGACAATTCCCCTTCTGCTGCCATTTGAGGTCGCTGGAGAGAGGAATGTCAGAACAACATGGGCTAAGCGAAGGAACTTATTTAGTTGAATATTATACTGGAGTTATGTGTGGGAGAGTGGCCTTTACCACTTTTGACATACTAAGTAAGGAAAGTTGGCATCCTCATAGATTATAACAGGACCTCCAGTGCAGGACATAACTTAAAAACTGTCAGCGACAGGCATTTGTAAGCAACTAGTTTTAGTGACTACAGGCAATGAATCCATCCTCTCGGCTTTGAGTTTCATCACTTGAGGAATGTGGAGGTGGGGACTGGTAAAATTTGAGGGGTGCCCTTAAGTCACTTTCAGTTCTAAAATCCAACAGAGGTTCTTTCCCTGTGAAAGCACATATTTTGATACTTTTCCACTCTAATTTGTTTTCCCCTTATATTCCACTCAACAAAATTTAACTAGGAACCCAAAATGAGAATACAGTTAACTCAGCAGCCTCTCCATCCTCTTGGGGGCCTAGGGCTACCCACTGTAGACTATAAACACCAAGTTTGTTGCTTCCTAAAACTGTGGAGGAGGGGATTTCATCACCTTCCTTAGCAACACATTCTGGGTTCCACACGTGATGGCTTTGGGTGGTTGTATTAACGACTACCAGAATCAAGAGATATAGGTTTCTTTCCCAGAATTTTATTTCTTATCCCTGTGTTCTTTGCCAAGGCTATCCCACTTTAAGCCAAAGTTCTCATCCATAAAATGGAAATGATGACAAGAAGCTCTCTGCCTACCTTAGAGGACCACATGGAGAAAGAAATGAAGTGATGTGGGTATAAAAACACTCAGAAAGATGTAGGGAATCAATTAAATTATCATTATGGTTAATAACCACAAAGCTCTTTTTTAAAAGTGACTCCAACTCATCCACTGATTCACTGTAGATAAAGTGCCTGGTCCTATGGCTTACATTTTAGAAGACTATACATTTAAAATTCATCACCAAATTGCCAGGTAATAGTAAGAAACATGTGAGTGTAGAGATTGATTAAAAGTAAGGAATTATTACCTTAGATATAAGTAGTCATGAAAAGGCCTCTTTGATGGCCAGAATAAAATGAGAAAACAAGCCATCAGATCCTCTGGGAAAAGAATATTCCTGGCAGATGGAAGAGATACAAAGATTCTGAAAAGGGAACATGCTTGGAATGTTCCCGAAACCTCCAGGTGCCTACATATACTACTGAGAAGTGTTTATCATTTTAAAACTGCTGAACTTTGGGTAAAAACATAGGGATCTCTGATGTTCTGGCCCAGGATTTCTCCCATCCATCCCACCCTAGCTTCATTAGAGCAGGGTTTCTTCCAGGGAAGGCAGGCTGCAACTATGTGGTCCAAGAGGGCTCACTTTCATTTGGAGGAGTGAGCAGTGCAAAGGCCCAGCGGGGCCATCAGTGGAAGTGACCTCCCAGAGACGGCAGCAGGAGAGGGTCAACCGCTGCTAGCCTGAGGCTGCAATCCTGGATAGGGCAAGTGAATTCTGGCCAAGACTGCTCAAAGATACAACAGACATTAGAGAGAGGTCCTACACTAGTCATACATGCCTGGCTCTGTGCACATACATAAAAGCCTCAAAAGGGACAACAAGAAAGTTAAAGTTTCTGGACAGCCCTGAAAGAGATCTCAATAATGAGCAATGATATAGATTTTAACACTATCAATCAATGCAACCTAACTGACATATACAAAACATTCCACCCAAGTTCTGAAGAACACACATTTTTAACCATTTATGGATAATTCTTCAGACTAGAATATATGCTGGGCCATAAAACATATCTCAATAAATTTTTAATGACTGAAGACACACAAAATGTCTTATTTAACCACAGTAGAATTAAATTAGAGACAAACAACGACAAAAATTTCTCCAAAGAAGATAAACAAATTGCCAATAAGCACGTGGCCAATACTCAACATCATTATTAGGAAATGCAAATCAAAACCACAATGAGATAACACTTCATATCCACTAAGATGGCTATAATCAAAAGACAGACAATAACAAATGTGGGAGAAGATATGTAGAAATTAGAAGCATCCTAATGTTGGTGGGCGTGTAAAAAGGTGCAGCCACTGTAGAACACGGTCTAGCAGTTCCTTAAATGGTTAAACATAGAGTCACCATGTGACTTAAAAATTCTACTCCTGGGTATATACCAAAGAGAAATGAAAACACAGATCCACACCAAAGTTAGTACATGAATGTTAGTATAAGCGTTATTTATAATAATCAAAAATAAGAAAAAAGCCAAATGCCCATCAACTGATGAATAATCAATACAATAAAATATTATTCAGACTTTTATAAAAAGGAATGATGTCCTGATACATACTAGAACATGGATGAAACTCGCATGTTTTATACTAAGTGAAAGAAGCTAGACACAAAAGACTACATGGTCTGTGAGTCCATTTACATAAAATGTCTGGAAAATTTAAGTTTATGTAGACAGAAAGAATATCAGTGGTTTCCTAGGGTTGGGCATGGGAGTTTGAATGAACTGTAAAAGAATACTAGGGAACTCTTTGTGGTGATGGGACTATTCCAAAAATAGATTGTAGAGACAGCTGCACAAGTCTATAAATTTAATACAATCATTGAATTGTACAATCCAACTAGTATGGATGAATTTTACGGTATATAAATAACAGTCAATAATGCTACCTTTTAAAAGTAAAAAATTTAAGTTATATGTAAAACCAGCAGGTTCTTATCTTACATTTTATATAATACAGATATGTAAGGAGTTAAAAGTAAAAATTCCTCAGGAATGCCTGATAAAGATGGCAGATTGAACATACGCATCTATTTCTTAAAATCTCATTAGAACTATAATAAATAATAGTCTGTTAAAGCCATTAAACCCAGAAGGTTGGGGAAAACAGGAAAGAAGGCAGGATTAGCAAAGGAGGCAAAGACAAATAGATGAGCAGTAACTGTTAAAAAGACCAAATCTCAAGTTGATGGCAGGCAAATCTGAAAACCAGTCTACATATCTATGCTGCAAAATTAAGGCAAGGAAAATAGAGTAAATATTTTTAAAAATCAGAGAATTAGTCCAGCAAGTCTTAAAAAAAAAAAAAAAATGTGATGATCTAGTTTACCACCCTTGGAAAGGCTAAACACTAAATATTAACAATATTTACCTGTTGGGTAAATCAAATCCTTTACGATTATATAGTGAAAGTGACAAATAGATTCAAGGGATTAGATCTGATAGACAGAGTGCCTGAAGAACTATGGATGGAGGTTAATGACATTGTACAGGAGGCAGTGATCAGGATCATCGCCAAGAAAAAGAAATGCAAAAAGGCAAAATGGTTGTCTGAAGAGGCTTTACAAATAGCTGAGAAAAGAAGAGAAGCTAAAGGCAAAGGAGAAAGGGAAATCTATACCCATTTGAAAGCAGAGTTCCAAAGAATAACAAGGAGAGATAAGAAAGCCTTCTTCAGTAATCATGCAAAGATGGGCACAATAAAGGACAGAAATGGTATAGACCTAACAGAAGCAGAAGATATTAAGAAGAGGTGGCAAGAATACACATAAACTATACAAAAAAGATCTTCACGACCCAGATAATCACGATGGTGTGATCACTCACACTAACCTAGAGCCAGACATCCTGGAATGCGAAGTCAAGTGGCCTTAGGAAGCATCACTACGAACAAAGCTAGTGGAGGTGATGCAATTCCAGTTGAGCTATTTCCAGTCCTAAAAGATGATGCTGTGAAAGTGCTGCACTCAATATGCCAGCAAATTTGGAAAACTCAGCAGTGGCCACAGGACTGGAAAAGGTCAGTGTACTTTCTTTAGAAAAGTGTCTTTTAAGCTTAGGATCAACCTTCTGATACCTTTTGCTCACTTAACATGGAGGCTACCCCAGCTTTTTCAATTACAGAATTTAAAGTAATTTACTCTTGAAGATGACCCAGGACTCTTTCCTGTTTTTTATATATATTCTCTCACATACAGAGCAGCTGTACTTTCTGCTGCTCCAGTCAATCTAATCTTATCTGCTTTCTATCTTCCATAAATTTCCAACAATGGTTCATTAATAAGCATTGTTTTGAATTTATTTTTTATGTATCTTTTCTGAATTTAAGAAATTAAGCATAGCGAGAGAGACAGAGATATGAATTCATCCCACTACACAGATCCAAATTCCAGAGGTCTCTTTCTAAAATGGTTGTTGTTATTCAGTAGTTCAGTCGTATCCAACTCTTTCTGACCCCACGGAGTGTAGCCTGCCAGGCTCCTCTATCCAAGGATTTTCCCAGCAAGAATACTGGAGTGGGTTGACATTTCCTTCTCCAGTGGATCTTGCTGACCCAAGGACTGAACCCACATCTCCTGCACTGGCAAGCAGATTCTTTACCACTGGGCCACCAGGAAAGCCCTTTCTAAGATGGTAGTTTAGACTAAAATAAACATCTAACTACATTATTTAAAATACTTCCTTAGCTCAAGTGGAGAGTCCAAGTTCTTTCACCTGACATGATGGATCCTTAACAATGTGGCTTTTGTTCATGCTGCCTCACACAAGAAAGCATTGACTGCCCTTTTTTCTGGCTGGTATCATTGCCTACATTTACCTGACACTGTGTTACTTACCTGACACTGTGTTATCAATCCTTGTTTACGTGAGCAAAGACCTTACCCATCCTTGACTCTTGGGCACCCACAGAGCCTATAACATAGTAGGTGATCATTTTATAAATGAGAGCTCAGGCATTAAAATGCTAGATAATCTGAGATGGATCTCAGACCAATGAGCCACAAATAAAAGAATTTTAGAACTAGAAGAAACATTAAAGGTTATGTTTATTAAATGAACAAACTGTGAGGGCCCAAGAGCCTTGTGCCAACTATCCTGTACTACCAAGCAGAATAAATCACTCCATCAAATATGACCCTCATTGTATGTTATTCATGTACTCCTCTTGCAGCCCTCATCCTTCTATTTTTTCTCAGGGACTAAGATAACGCAAAAATTTTATCTCTGTATCACCAATACCTGGGCACAAAGAAAGTGCTAAATAAATATCTATGGTTAAATGTATAAATGAACGCTGCAGAGAACTTAATATTGTACTCGTTTCTACTACTAATTCATTCAAGGATAGGAAGCATGTCATGTTATCTCTGAGTTCCAGTTCCTTGTGTCAGGAGATTACAGTATCATTCAAATATTTCCAATATCAAATGGAATGATCTGTGTAAAACCAATATGGAAAACGATGTCATGCTATCTACAGGACAAACCATATCCCCACATATAACTATTAAGGAAATAAAGAGGACTGAGCCACAGGGATAATGTTCTGAATTGGGGAGAAAATGTCCTTGACAATCTGGTGGTTTTAATTGTAGATACTAAAATCAGTACAGGTTTTTACAAAGCAGGTGTTATCCTCTCCGCCATATGGCATGAGCCCCAGGGCTCCTCCTCCTCACTAAGGAACAACAGACCAAAGGCTTTACTGCAATCTCCTTTATAAGACCTCTCTGACATCTTCTTTCTCAGTTCCTTGACACAATGGGAAAAAAACCCAGGACACAGACTCAGAAGACCTTAGTTCTAACCTGGTTGTATCACCATACCAGTTATGAGTCTCCAGGAAAGTCTGTTTCTTATCTGTGAAATGGAGATGATAATTTCTTCACAAGGTTAATTTGTGAGGACTAATTATGTTAACATACATAAGTTACTGGGCTTCCCTCATAGCCCAGTCGATAAAGAATTTGCCTGCGATGCAGGAGACACAGGTTTGATTCCTGGGATGGGAAGATCCCCTGGAGAAGGAAATGGCAACCCATTCCAGTGTTCTTGCCTGGAGAATCCCATTGACAGATGAGCCTGGCAAGCTACAGTCCATGGGGTCATGAGAGTCGTACACGACTTAGCAACTAAACCACCACCATATAAGTTACTAACATAGTGCCTGGCACATCTTAGCTACTCAATAAATAAGAGCTGCTACTTCACCTTTAAAAGCATAAAGACATTTGAGCCACAAAGTACAGTTCAGCTTTGGTTAACATCCCTTCTTCAACAATTTACAACTCAATAATGGGGAGAAATTTCCAGGGATCTTAACATCAGCAAGTTCTTCACCACCTTTTAACTGTATCTCTTCCATCTGATGAAAAAATGAATCAGTGGAAAGCAAAATGAACTGGGAATCAGTTACCTATTGCCAATAACCCTTCTCAATTTCAGTTTTATCATCTATTATACGAGGATAATAACCTGTCTCATTAAACTCCTGTGAAGATTAAAAGAGATCGTGAATATGAAAGGACCCAGGATGCTACTGGCAATGGACATGTGAACCTTTTTTTTAAAATCACTAATTACAGTATAAATGACTCAGAATAAACCAATCTCCAATGCTGGAAGCATGATTCAATGTTCTTGGATTGTGACTCAGTATTGTGTTAGAATGCATGACTCCTCCACTTAAGATCCTTCAGTAGCTTGTTATTACCTTTAAAAGTTAAAATTCCTACATGATCTGACCTGCCTACACTTCACATTCCAATCATAACAAACCACTCGCAGTTCTCTGTGCAAGCCAACCTCACGAACCTCCTTGCCTTAGCACATGCTATTTATCCTCTGCCTGGAATACACTTGTCTCTTTATTATTCTTCCCCAAGATAACTAACTCATTCAGTTCAGACTTCACCAACAGGAAGCTTTCCTTAAACATCCAATCTTCTATTCAGTACGTGCCACAGTATAATTTTATTCAGTATTCTATTGTTGTGTGCCACATGCCGTGGAACCTGCAACTGACAGATGAGACACAGTTCCTGGCCTCATGAAGTTTTAGCATCCTGTACTGTAACTGTTTGCACCTTCATGACACTCACGCGACTAGGAGATAAGGAGTTTGATAATGTCTGATTCATCCCTATACTGTCATTTCTCCACAGAGGACCTGGCATAGAATAGCGGCTTTGAAAATGTTTAGTAAATCAACATAAAATAACCAAGTCTGCACAGGAGACAGCACTAGATAAAAAGAATAGCAGTAATCTAGTATAATAAGCCACAGCTTACTCATTATAAGACCCTTTCAAATACATCAATATCTCATCTCATAATCTGCTTTAGAAAAAGGAACTGGTAAGTTGTGAAGGTCAGAGGGACCCATGAGGTCATCAATGACTTCTATACATTCCTTCAAGTGATAGGACATTCACTACAACTTCAGAGGACAGAATGAATGACCTTATATTAATAGAATCTGCTCCCTTCAACAATTAATCCTAGTCCTGGTTTTGTAAACCCAATTAACCCAAAAGAAGGAATTCTCTTTTAAATGCAGCTATTTGAGGACATTTCCAGGTAAGGCAAAGTGTATAGTCCTCATTCTACTGAGAAAAAAACTTAAGCTCAGAAAGGCAAAAAGGTTCAAAGCTAAAACTGAAAACTGAGTCTAGGAGCCAGTTCTTCTGGTTCCAGGGCTAGGATTTCTAGAGCATTAATAAATTAAAGCTGGAAGGGATATCTACTGCTTATTAACTTCAAGTCCTTTACTCTGAGGCCCAGGGTGGGAGAGTGACCAAGATGAGTGCCCACCAGCCCAGACTCTGCATCTACCACACTGACCTGATCCCTAAAAATCATACCTGCCCATATCAGAATAGAGAAAATAAAGGCTTACCAAAGTGTTAGAAGAATTATAATCCTCAGCTGATTTATCTGCAAAAGAAAAAAGACAAGTGATTCAGTCAGTAAACAATTACAGTGAATTCTTTGAGACTTAAGAAGCCTATTCAGTAAAATACTTGCCAAGCTTAGAATAACAGTGTTACTGATACTACAGTCCCAATACCATGCTAAATACTTTATACACATTACCACCTCTAATCCTTGCTACAGCTGGGTACTATTATTATGTCTACTTTTATAAATTTGGAAACTGACATTCATTGAAGTGATTTGTCTACAAATTATTTAACACACAGGTTATTAGGGGTCAAGATTTGAATCCTGGTCTAATTCTAAATACTATGCTAGAACTACATCCACATTATCAAGCCTCAGTGATTAAGGAAATTTCCTCCATTCTAAGAGAAAAGGAAACAGTTCATAACTGGTATCACCCTGAGACATCTATAACAAATCAGCATGCGACTTCAGCTTTTAGAAAGGATTTTCTATATCCATGTCTATTCCCCACAAGGAGAGAAAAACTAAGGAAACTTAGTTAAAACTTAGAAAAACTAAGAAAAACTTAGGAAAAGAGCTTCCCGGGTAGCTCAGCTGGTGAAGAATCTGTCTGCAATGCAGGAGACCCTGGTTTGATTCCTGGGTCGAGAAGTTCCCCTGGAGAAGGGATAGGCTACCCACTCCAATATTCTCACTTGGAGAATCCCCATTGATAGAGGATCCTGGTGGGCTACAGTCCATGGGGTAAGCGTCGGACAAGACTAAGCATCTTAGCACAACACAGTCATGTCAAGTATAATTAAAGGTATGGTCTTATTTCTGACACTAGATCTAAACTCTCTCAACATCACCAAATTTTATTAATTTCAAGATATATATTTTTTCACATTAACATCTCTGAAACAAAGATGTGTCCTATAGTCAAAGGTATTTCATGATTCAATTGGCAGCTTCTTTTTTCTTCATGTATGTAAAATAACAATGCATCTTACAATCAATGATATCTTAAACTTGATAAAGTATTAAACATAAACCCAATGGAGATCTAGCAAGAAAATAAGTTTAAACACCAAGTATTATGTTTGGATTTATTCTTTAATTCCTAGAAGTCCAAGAAGAAATTGATTTCATCAGTTCACCACCAATGGAATTAAGGAGAAGAAATATTATATCAAATCCTACATCTACCTCACCAGGAAACAAGCCCAGATAATGTCCAAGATCTCACATACATGAAAGTGTCAGGTATAGCTCCTGTGATCCTGTGACAAATTATGAACCCACAAACTGTGATAATATGTTCTTAAAGCAAGCCCTGAATGGCAAGCTATACCCCAGAGAAATCAAATCAGGATATAGCTTAAACATAATTCACTTGTTTTTCTTGTCCAAAAGCAAATTCCATACCAAGCAGAATACTATGCCTTCACTGCACCACCTCCAACCTTCCGTAGTACTACTGTTTTTGAGGACTGGGTATTCTGGTAATAAACATATCTCAATCGTATAAAAGAAGAGTAAGTTTGCACCTTCTAAATGAGATGTACAATTTTTATACATAAAAATTAAATTTCATAGCACAGAATGACACAGCAGAAAACACTTCCAATCCCTTCATTTTATAAATAAATAAACTAAGGTTCAGAGGAAAAGAAACTGGTTTAAGATTACATAAATCAAATGTCACAAATCCGTGGCAAAGAGGGCTAAAACCCAGAACCTGAGGTTGTCAGTTCAGTTCAGTTCAGTCACTCAGTCGTGTTCGACTCTTTGCGACACCATGGACTGCAGCACGCCAGACCTCCCTGTCCATCACCAACTCCCGGAGTTTACTCAAACTCCTGTCCATCGAGTCGGTGATGCCATCCAACCATCTCATCCTCTGTGGTCCCCTTCTCCTCCCACCTTCAATCTTTGCCAGCGTCAAGGTCTTTTCAAATGAGTCAGCTCTTCGCATGAGGTGGCCAAAGTATTGGAGATTCAGCTACAACATCAGTCTTTCCAGTGAATATTCAGGACTGATCTCCTTTAGGATGGACAGGTTGGATCCCCTTCCAGTCCAAGGGACTCTCAAGAGTCTTCTCCAACACCACAGTTCAAAAGCATCAATTCTTCGGTGCTCAGCTTTCTTTTTAGTCCAACTCTCACATCCATACATGACCACTGAAAAAACCATAGCCTTGACTAGATAGACCTTTGTTGGCAAACTAATGTCTCTACTTTTTAATATGCTGCCTAGGTTGCTCATAACTTTTCTTACAAGAAGTAAGTGTCTTTTAATTTCATGGCTGAAGTCACCATCTGTAGTGATTTTGGAGCCAAAAAAAATAAAAGTCTGCCACTGTTTCCACTGTTTCTCCATCTATTTGCCATGAAGTGATGAGATCAGAAGCCATGATCTTTGTTTTCTGAATGCTGAGCTTTAAGCCAACTTTTTCACTTTCTTCTTTCACTTTCATCAAGAGGCTCTTTAGTTCCTCTTCACTTTCTGCCATAAGGGTGATATCATCTGCATTCCTGAGGTTATCGATATTTTCCCGGAAATCTTCATTCCAGCTTGTGCTTCATCCAGCCCAGCGTTTCTCACGGTGTACTCTGCATATAAGTTAAATAAGCACAGTAACAATATACAGACTTGATGTACTCCTTTTCCTACTTGGAACCAGTCTGTTGGTCCATGTCCGGTTCTAACTGTTGCTTCTTGACCTGCATACAGATTTCTCAAGAGGCAGGTCAGGTGGTCTGGTATTCCCATCTATTTCAGAATTTTCCACAGTTTATTGTGATCCACACAGTCAAAGGCTTTGGCATAGTCAATAAAGCAGAAATAGAAGTTTTTCTGGAACTCTCTTGCTTTTTCCATGATCCAGCAGATGTTGGCAATTTGATCTCTGGTTCCTCTGCCTTTTCTAAAACCAGATTGAGGTTGTCAATCTAATCTAAATTTTGCTTATCACATTACCTATTAGTTGGTACAGAAAATAAAGTGCTAAAAAAATAGGAAACAAACAACAAAAAAAATTGGCATGAAAAATTGTGCTTTGGTTTTAGACAGCAAAGGACTTAAAGACCCAAATTGAAAACACACTTACATCACTGGTGTATCACTCAATTGATATGTTAAGGCTCTATGAATAAATCACTTACTTCCCCTGAGCCTAAATAATTTCTCTGAGTATGCAAAATGTGGGTAACAGTACTTGTGCTGCCAGTCTCTCAATGTCATCATGAGAATCAAATGAGATAATTTATGTGCAAGCATATACAAACTGAAGTAGTGTTGTCATAATTAATATGAGAATAGTATGAGAAGAAAGGAAATAGGAAAATGAGAGATAGGACATTTAAAATAACTGTGCCATAAAAAAATGAGATCTACTGTATAATACAGAGAACTATATTCAATATCCTATGATATACTGTAAAGCAATTATCCTCCAATTTAAATTTTTAATAAATAATTTTTTTAAAGGAAAAAATATCATATGATAAACCATACTGGAAAGAATATTTTAAAATAGAGTGTATATATAACTGAATCACTTTCCTGTATAGCAGTAACTAACACAACACTGTAAATCAATTATACTTCAATAAAAAAATAACTATGACAAATATACACTTTTGCCTGGAGCTGCTTTGGTCTTCAATTTACAGAAAACAAAAAATCCTTCAATGTTATTCATTTATGGATACATGCAGGAACATACACACAATACCCTGAATGTGTATATCATATACCCATATTCACTCATATATACTTAAAGGGGACTTTTTATATTCCAAACATACAGAAACCCACAGAGCTGCTTCCGTAAACAGTATTTGTATATATCTACACACATACACATAAAAAGAGATTATTTCAAAGACTCTGCTACTGAGGCTTTCAAAACCAGCTCCTAATCTGACATCTCCATGACAAACTCTTGAAAACACAAACCCTAATCTAGAAAACTTTCCTACCCATGATCCCTCAAACCTAATACTGCCTTGGAATAACTCACTCCCTCAATGGAAGAAGTGAGATAGATCCAGCGGGGACAGATATCAGTAAAGGAATATGCTAGGGACATGTATAATGCTCTGCTGGGCACCACTATGCAGAATGAGCAAAGCTGCAGTCTGTCATCCTCACCATCTGTGTCCTCTGCTACAAGCCAGATACTTGCTGGGAAAAGCATCCTTCAAAATCAGTTAGCTCATCCTGGTTCTCACTATCCCCAACAACACTGACCTTTAAAAGAGACAACAGTAACACCAGCATTAAGCACTGAACTCAGAGTTAAGAATAGTGGTTAAGAGACTACTAATTTAGGCACAATAGAAAGGCATTTGGGGCTCTAATGTTTGCAAAACAAGAGGAAACTGAAAGTGGTATATACTAAAGATACTACTTGCCCTAAAATTCTAAGATGCTATATAAAAGGCAAGTTTCCAGAAATGTAGGCCTTCTTAGGACTTGCTTAAGAAAAGAAAAATCTCTCTGCCATGGAAGGAGGTGTTCCGAGTAAGAGTTACTAGAAGGAAGTGGTAATTCCTAGTCCTGGAATTAGGAGACCTGGATTCTAATCCCAATTCTGGTATGAAAAACATTCTGAAAAACACAGCCCTTTATACAGAGACAACGAATACATCTAAAGAACATTTATTATTATTTGGCCTTTTTTCATTTGACTGATAAAAATTCATTTCTTGAGGAAGAAATTGGGCTTGCCTACTTAAATGTGTTATCACATAACTTACTGATATTGAAACGATGATAACAATGGCTTACATTTCCATGGTGCTGTTTTATAACCTACAAAGAATTTTCACATCAGTGAGCTCATTTATTCTCATTACAACCTCTTGAGATAGGAAATAACATCCCCATTTTGAAGCTCAAAGAAATGAAGTAATTACTAAAATCTAGTCAGTATCAGAATCCAGATTTTCTAGCACAAAGTCTATGTTTTTATACATAATATCACAGTATTTTTTAGAAACATGCCGTTTTAGAGTAAAGACTCAAGTTTGATGCAAAAACCCAAAATCGTAGCTCTCAAATTTCAAAATTCCATCTTAGTGAAAGTGCCATCTCTACTCTTCCCATAATGTTCTTCCTTCACACCAACGAGCATCCAATATGAAAAAAAAATTTTTTTCCCCTAGACTGTCCTTGTACACAATCTCCATACCTGTAAAGCTCATATACTTCTGGCTGTTGGAGGTCTTCTTTGAGTTATAAAATTCCAACACATCCAGAACAGCCTGCGGGTTTTTCTTCTGCTCCGACTTAGTGATATTTGATGTCTGAAGCAAGCGGGCCCATTGCTCTGGCATCCCCTGTAAGAGAGATATGTAAGGCTGTCAGCAAGGCACACAGTCACAGGGACCCTGAAGCAAATTCAGAACTAACTGTGGAGTGGAAGATTGGTTCAAGATGGGGAAGCAGAGGACATGTGCTCACCTCTTCCTCCAACAGTTAGTTAGTTTAGCACAACTAACTGCTGAATAGTTAGCTAGTTTGCTGGAACCCATCAAAAAAAAGTCCAAAGACAAAGGTGTAGCTGCAATGAGACCATAGGACAGGCACAATCACTATAAAACCAAATCCAGTATCTGCCAGGTGGGAGACCCACAAACTGGAGAACAATTATACCACCCAGAAGTTCTGCCACTGTTGTGAAGGTTCTGAGCCCTACGTCAGTCTTCCCAGACTAGGAGTCTGGCAATGGCACTAGGAAACCCCAGGGAATCTAACTTTGAAAGCCAATGAGATTTGACTACAGAACTTCCACAGGACTAGGGGAAACATACTCCACTTTTGGAGAGCACATACAAAACGTTGAGCCCAACAGAACCCAGGGAAAGGAGCAGAGACCCCATAGGAGAATGAACCAAACCTATCTGCTAGTGCTGTAGAGTCTCCTGAAGAGGCAAGGGGTGGCTGCTGCTCACGGTGACAAGGGCACTGGCAGCAGCACTACCCATGGGCATGAGTGCTCCTGCAGCCTGCCATCAGCCCTATCATAGAGCCTTTAGGTCCAGGGTTAGGTCACCTCAGGCCAAACAACAAACAGGGAGGGAACACAGTCCCACTCATCAGCAGACAAGTGGGTTAAAGTCGCTGCCCACAAAAGCAAAATCAAGAATACTATACCCAGTGAGGCTCTCATTTAGATTTGACATGGAAATCAAAAGATTTAAAGACAAGCAAAAACTAAGAGAATTCAGCACCAGCAGACCCACTTTGCAACAAATGCTAAAGGAACTCCTCTGGGTGGGAAAGAGACTAGCAACTTTAAAAAAGAAAACTTCTATATATATGTATTGTTATATCAAAACCTCATGGGTGCAGCAAACCCAAAAACTACATTGTGTGTTAGTTGCTCAGTCATATCCGACTCTGCAATGACAAGGACTGTAGCCTGCCAGGCTCCTCTGTCCATGGGATTCTCCAAGCAAGAATAGTGGAGTGGATTGCCATTTCCTTCTCTAGGGGATCTTCCTGACCCAGGGCTTCAACCAGGGTGTCCTGCATTGCAGGTAGATTCTATAGATACACATAAGCAAAAGAAAGATCACCCCAAACACAACACTAAAGATGGTAATCAAACCGCAAGAGAACAAAGGAGGAAGGGAAGAAAAAAGACCCATGAAAACAAACAGAATAATTAACAAAATGGCAATAGGAATATACATATTGATAATTACCTTAAATGCAAATATATTATATGTGCCAACCAAAACACAAAGACCGGCTGGGTGGATACAGAAACAAGACTCATATATATGCTGTCTACAAGAGACGCACTTTAGACTTAGGGATACATACAGACTGAAAGTGAGGGGTTAGAAGAAGGTATTCCATGGAAATCAAAATTAAAAGAAAACTGGAGTAGCAATACTCATACAAAACACAACAGACTTTAAAACAAAGACTGTTATAAGAGACAAAAAAGGCCACTAAATAATGATCAAGGGATGAATCCAAGAAGATATAAAAACTGTAAACATATATGTATTCAACATAGGAGCACCTCAATATATAAGGCAAATTTTAACAATGGTAAAAGGGGAAATTAATAGTAATGCAATAGTAGTGGAAATTCAGCATCACTAATTATTAGAGAAATGCAAATCAAAACCACAATGAATATTACCTCACACCAGTCAGAATGGCCATCATCAAAAAATCCCCAAACAATAAATGCTGGAGATGGTGTGGAGAGAAGGGAACCCTCCTACACTGTTGGTGAGAATGTAAATTGGTACAGCCACTATAGAGAACAGTATGGAGGCTTAGTTTAAAAAACTAAAACAGAGCTACCATATGATCCTGCACCCCACTCCTGGGCATATATCCAAAGAAAAATATGATCTGAACGGATATGCGTATTCCAATGTTCATTGCAGCACTGTTTACAATAGCCAAGAAATAGCCAACAGAAGCAACCTAAATGTCTGACATAGAAATGGATAAAGAAAATGTGGTATAGACAGACAATGGAATACTACTTGGCCATAAGAAAGAATGAAATAATCTCATTTGCAGCTAGGGAGTTTGGGATCACCACCTACACACTGCTATATTTAAAATAGGTAACCAATAAGGTCCTACTGTGTAGCACAGGGAGGTCTGCTCAATGTTACATGGCAGTCTGGATGGAAAAGGAGTTTGGGGGAGAATGGATACATGTATATGTATGACTGAGTACCCCTGCTGTCCACCAGAAATTCACAACATTGTTAACTGGCTATCAGTCAGTTCAGTCGCTCAGTCATGTCTGACTCTTTGCAACCCCATGGACTGTATCACACCAGGCTTCCCTGTCCATCATCAATTCCCAGAGCTTGCTCAAACTCATGTCCATCCAGTCGGTGATGCCATCCAACCATCTCATCCTCTGTCATTCCCTTCTCCTTCTGCCTTCAATCTTTCCCAGCATCAGCATCTTTTCTAATGAGTCAACCCTTCACATCAGATGGCCAAAGTATTGGAGCTTCAGCATCAGTCCTTCCAATGAATATTCAGGATTGATTTCCTTTAGGATTGACTGGTTTGATCTCCCTGCAGTCCAAGGGACTCTCAAGAATCTTCTCCGACACCACAATTCAAGAGCATCAATTCTTTGGTGTTCAGCCTTCTGTATGGTCCAGCTCTCCCATCTATACATGACTACTGGAAAAAGTATAGCTTTGACTACACAGACCTCTGTTGGCAAAGTAATGTCTCTGCTTTTTAATATGCTATCTAGGTTTGTCACAGCTTTCCTTCCAAGGAACAAGACTCCAATATAAAATAAAAACAATTTTTAAAATTTTTTTAAAAGAACTAACTTTGATAACTGATAGCAGCTAAAGATGAATTTAGTCATTCCTTTCTCTGCTCTCAGAGCTTCTCACAGGCCTCTCTTACAAGACATCTTACTGTATCAGTTAACTTCTTGAGATGTTTGCTCCTCACCAGGCTATGCCTCCTTTAAAGCATGAACCTCATCTGATTTGTCTCTGGATCATCAATGCCCACCACAGAGTCCCTGCCAAAAGGCCACTTAACCGAGGTCTATTTAAGGAATGGAGATTTAAAGGCTTCTCTGGTACAATTCTGGAGGTGTAGAAACAGTCCCTCTCAAGAACATGAGAAGACAGTAAAAAGGGTCTCAGGAAAAGACAGAGGCATCAGGAAGTCTGGAAAAGATTAAATCTAACGGTGCATAGCCAGAACTCTGAAAGACCAAATGTCTTTCTGTGACCCAAAACTTACTGTAAACTCGCCTGTGACAGCATCAAAACCAACGTGAATCGTGTGCTCAAAATCTGAAGGAAGAGAAATCTCTGGCCGTTCCTTCTCCTTCTTTTTATTTGCTGCAAGAGAAACAGGAAAAAGGAGATAAAAACAAGGATATGACTACATCTTTATTTATTTAGCTCTTTTGTTGAGCTCTAAGCTCTTTTAAAGGCCAAGGACTATGATACAAATTTACCTGTGTATTTACAGAGCCCAAAACCAGACCTAGATTGAAGTAGATGCTCAAATCATGATTAAAGGTTTAATTTTTCATTGAACTAAAGGCAGGAGCACAAAGAACATTTATCAAAATGTCTTAGTTTTACCACTAATGAGTCTGTTGATCCAGGGCAAGTAACTTCTTTTTTCTGAACCCTGGTTTCCCCATCTGCAAAATGAGAAGACTCAAGTAAATGGTCTCTAAAGAGCCTTCCAACCCAGACATCTTATATTCTATAAGCTTCTAGAACCTGCTTCTACCTTTTGATTCTTGATTATGCATCACTTTAAGGTTCTCCACATTATGGAGTTTTAGATTTGGAAATTGTTTCTTAAAATGAGTATCTAATAATTAATCAAGTACAACGATTCAAGTTACTTTTTTCTATTATAATTGATTTACATTTTTTTTAATTTTATTTTATTTTTAAACTTTACAATATTGTATTAGCTCCGCCAAACATCGAAATGAATCCGCCACAGGTACACCCGTGCCCCCCCATCCTGAACCCCCCTCCCTCCCTCCTCCCCACACCCTCCCCTTGGGTCTTCCCAGTGCACCAGGCCCAAGCATCCAGTATCGTGATTTACAATATTAGTTTCAGGTGAACCACACTGTAATTCAATATTTCTATAAACTATCCTCCATTTAAAGTTGTTATAAAATATTGGCTATATGCCCTGTACTGTAAAATATATCTCTGTATCTTATGTATTAATTCAAGTTCTTCATATGTATTAATATTCACTGTGGCCTCACAGCAACCTTATCAGTTAAGTACTATCATCCTTACTTTGCAGATAAAGATGCTGAAGCATAGAGACTAAGCTATTCGCCCAAGATCAAATGGTTAGTAACAGCAGCAGTCAGACTCAAATCTAGGCAGTCTGGCCCAGGCTCTAAGTTCTAAACCACTATTCTATGCTGCCTCCCTAGGCTAGGACCTCAAAGAATCATTAGCAGGTATTCACTAAAGGTCTGCTGATCTGGCACAAAAAGCTTCAATATTTACAGAGTTATTGTGCCCTTGTCATACCCTTGTGTTCCCCCCAAATTCATATATTCTAACTCCCAGTACCTCATAGTATGATCTTATTTGGAAACAGAGCCATTGCAGATATAATTATTTAAAATATGATTAGGTCATACTGAAGTAGGTTCAGTCCCTAATCCTGTCAATGTCCTTATAAAAAGGGAATATTTGGAGACAAATGCACACAGGAGGAGATAAATGCAGAGATCAGACCAGTGCTCCTTCAAGCCCAACAAATTTTTCCTCACAGCTCTCAGAAGGGACCAACCCTACAAACACCTTCATCTTGGACTTCCAGCCTCCAAAACTGAAAATTTCTTGTTTAAGCTCCTTGTTTGGGGTAATTTGTTGCAGCAGCACTAGCAAATTAATATAACCCT
Organism: Bubalus bubalis; assembly: GCF_019923935.1. Lineage (NCBI taxonomy): Eukaryota > Metazoa > Chordata > Mammalia > Artiodactyla > Bovidae > Bubalus > Bubalus bubalis. The sequence goes on along the minus strand of NC_059161.1, from coordinate 99,137,263 downwards.
CTCCCAGCTAAAAAGAATTTCAGGTCTTGGTATTAGCTAGACCTAGTCCATTGGATGGAGAAGGCACTGGCAACCCACTCCAGTACTCTTGCCTGGAAAATCCCATGGATGGAGGAGCCTGGTAGGCTGCAGTCCGTGGGGTCACTAAGAGTTGCACATGACTGAGCAACTTCACTTTCCCTTTTCCCTTTCATGCATTGGAGAAGGAAATGGCAACCCACTCCAGTATTCTTGCCTGGAGGATCCCAGGGACGGAGGAGCCTGGTAGGCTGCCGTCTATGGGGTCACACAGAGTCAGACACAACTGAAGAGACTTAGCAGCAGCAGCAGCAGCAGTCCATTGGAGCCTCAATGCAATTTTGTAACAAGTAGGATAGTGATACTGGTGCCCATTTGACAGAAGAAACTAGAAGTTTCAAGAAGTTAAGTAGCCTTTCCAAGGTACAGGGCAAGTTAGCAGCAGATCTGGGGCCAGGATTGAGGTCTTCAGGCTCCCAGCCCCAAAGCCTTTGTATTCTGTCACTCCTCAGTCAGTTCAGTTCAGTCACTCAGTCGTGTCCGACTCTTTGCGACCCCATGAATCTCAGCATGCCAGGCCTCCCTGTCCATCACCAACTCCCGGAGTTTACCCAGACTCACGTCCATCGAGTCAGTGATGCCATCCAACCATCTCATCCTCTGTCGTCCCCTTTTCCTCTTGCCCCCAATCCCTCCCAGCATCAGAGTCTTTTCCAATGAGTCAGCTATTCGCATCAGGTGGCCAAAGTACTGGAGTTTCAGCTTCAACATCAGTCCTTCCAAAGAACACCCAGGACCGATATCCTTTAGAATGGACTGGTTGGATCTCCTTGCAGTCCAAGGGACTCTCAAGAGTCTTCTCCAACACCACAGTTCAAAAGCATCAATTCTTCGGTGCTCAGCTTTCTTCACAGTCCAACTCTCACATCCATACATGATTACTGGAAAAACCATAGCCTTGACTAGACGGACCTTTGTTGGCAAAGTAATGTCTCTGCTTTTGAATATGCTATCTAGGTTGGTCATAACTTTCCTTCCGAGGAGTAAGCGTCTTTTAATTTCATGGCTGCAATCACCATCTGCAGTGATTTTGGAGCCCAGAAAAATAAAGTCTGACACTGTTTCCACTGTTTCCCCATCTATTTCCCATGAACTGATAGGATGCCATGATCTTCGTTTTCTGAAATGTTGATCTTTAAGCCAACTTTTTCACTCTCCTCCTGTCACTCCTACTATATATAAAATAGATAATGAGGACCTACAGCATAGCACAGGGAACTCTACTCAATACTCAATAATGGCCTACATGGGAAAAGAACTCAAAAAAGAGTGGGTATATGTATGTCAGATTCACTTTGCTATATACCTAAAACTCAACACAGCATTGTTAACCAACACCAATAAAAATAAACTTTTTAATAAAATATTGAGTTGGAAAAAATTTTCATTCAGGCTTTCCTCACCATCTTACAGAAAAATGTGAATGAATTTTTGGCCAACCCAATAAAAACTATAATTTCACACACACACACAATTCGATAATAAGAAAACAAACCAATGAACGACATAGGCAAAAGACATGAAGAGACACCTCGCTAAAGAAGATATACAGACAGAAAAGATACTCAACATCATATTTCATTAGGGAACTGAAATTAAAACAATAAAAACCCCTACACACCTACTAGAATGCCAAAATCCGAAACTGACAACAAAAAATGTTAACAAGAGTATGGAATAACAAGAATTTTCATTCATTAGAACTGGGGATGCAAAATGGTTCAGTCACTTTGGAAGAAAGGTTGGCAGTTTCTCAAAAAATTAAACATACTCTTACCATACAATCCAGCATTCGTGCTCCTCCGTTATTTACCCAAAGGAGCTGATAACTTATTCACCAAAAACTTGCACATGGATGTCTGCAGCAGCTTTATTCATAATTGCCAAAACTTGGAAGCAACCAGATGTCCTTTAGTAGGTGAATGGATAAACTGTGATACATCCAGAAAATGGAATATTTTTCAGCACTAAGAAGAAATGACCTATCAAGCCATGAAAAGATAATGAGGAACCTTAAATCCACACTACTAGGTGAAAGAAACCAATCTGAAAAGACTACATACTACATGATTCCAACTATCTGACATCTGAAAAGGCAAAACTATGGAGACAGTATAAGGATCAGTGGTCGCCAGAGATGAGAGGGGAAGGAAGGATGAGTTACCAGAGCACAGAGAAATTTTGCTGCTGCTGCTGCTGCTAAGTCACTTCAGTCGTGTCCAACTCTATGCAACCCCATAGACGGTAGCCCACCAGGCTCCTCCGTCCCTGGGATTCTCCAGGCAAGAACACTGGAGTGGGTTGCTATTTCCTTCTCCAATGTATGAAAGTGAGAAGTGAAAGTGAAGTCGCTCAGTCGTGTCCGACTCTTAGCGACCCCATGGACTGCAGCCCACCAGGCTCCTCCGTCCATGGGATTTTCCAGGCAAGAGTACTGGAGTGGGGTGCCATTGCCTTCTCCAAGAGAAATTTTAGGGAGATGAAAATATTTTGCATGATACTATAATATTGTGTGTGTGTATCCATATACATATATATATTTATTCAACTCACAGATTCACAACACCAACAGTGAAGTCTAATGTAAAATATGGATGTAAAGCGAATATGATGTGCTGATGTAGGTTCATCTATTGTAACAAATGTACCACCTAAGGACAAGATGTTGGTAGTGAGGTTAGATGTGCATATGTGGGAGCAGAGTGTTTACAGGAAATCTGTGTACTTTTCACTCAATATTGCTGTGAACCTAAAGCTTCTATAAAAAATGAACTTTTTTATAAAGATTTTGAGAACTCTGCCCTACAGACTTATATCCTCTATCTCCCACTACAGGAAAACCTTGTTTTACTATGCTGGAGTTATTATACTTCACAGTAACTAAGTACTTTTTACAAATTGACAATTTGTGGCAACCTTGCATTACCAGATGATGGTTAACATATTTTAGTGATTAAAGTATTTTTCAATTAAGGTATGTACACTGTTAATTTAAAAATAGATGTTCACTTAATACACCACAGTACAGTGTAAACGTAACTTTTATATTCACCTAACAGAAGCAGAAGATATTAAGAAGAGGTGGCAAGAATACACAGAAGAACTTTACAAAACAGATCTTCATGACTCAGATAATCACGATGGTGTGATCACTGACCTAGAGCCAGACATCCTGGAACGTAAAGTCAAGTGGGCCTTAGAAAGCATCACTACGAACAAAGCTAGTGGAGGTGATGGAATTCCAGTTGAGCTATTTCAAATCCAGAAAGATGATGCTGTGAAAGTGCTGCACTCAATATGCCAGCAAATTGGGAAAACTCAGCAGTGGCCACAGGACTCGAAAAGGTCAGTTTTCATTCCAATCCCAAAGAAAGGTAATGCCAAAGAATGCTCAAACTACCACACAATTGCACTCATCTCACATGCTAGTAATGTTCAAAATTCTCCAAGCCAGGCTTCAGCAATATGTGAACCGTGAACTTCCTGATGTTCAAGCTGGTTTTAGAAAAGGCAGAGGAACCAGAGATCAAATTGCCAACATCCGCTGGATCATGGAAAAAGCAAGAGAGTTCCAGAAAAACATCTATTTCTGCTTTATTGACTATGCCAAAGCCTTTGACTGTGTGGATCACAATAAACTGTGGAAAATTCTGAAAGAGATGGGAATACCAGACCACCTGACCTGCCTCTTGAGAAATCTGTATGCAGGTCAGGAAGCAACAGTTAGAACTGGACATGGAACAACAGACTGGTTCCAAATAGGAAAAGGAGTACGTCAAGGCTGTATTTTGCCACCCTGTTTAAACTTATATGCAGAGTACATCATGAGAAATGCTGGACTGGAAGAAACACAAGTTGGAATCAAGATTGCTGGGAGAAATATCAATAACCTCAGATATGCAGATGACACTACCCTTATGGCAGAAAGTGAAGAGGAACTCAAAAGCCTCTTGATGAAAGTGAAAGAGGAGAGTGGGAAAGTTGGCTTAAAGCTCAACATTCAGAAAATGAAGATCATGGCATCCGGTCCCAGCACTTCATGGGAAATAGATGGGGAAACAGTGGAAACAGTGTCAGACTTTATTTTTCTGGGCTCCAAAATCACTACAGATGGTGACTGCAGCCATGAAATTAAAAGACACTTACTCCTTGGAAGGAAAGTTATCACCAACCTAGATAGCATATTCAAAAGCAGAGACATTACTTTGCCAACAAAGGTTCGTCTAGTCAAGGCTATGGTTTTTCCTGTGGTCATGTGTGGATGTGAGAGTTGGACTGTGAAGAAGGCTGAGCGCCCAAGAATTGATGCTTTTGAACTGTGGTGTTGGAGAAGACTCCTGAGAGTCCCTTGAACTGCAAGGAGATCCAACCAGTCCATTCTGAAGGAGATCAGCTCTGGAATTTCTTTGGAAGGAATGATGCTAAAGCTGAAACTCCAGTACTTTGGCCACCTCATGCGAAGAGTTGACTCATTGGAAAAGACTCTGATGCTGGGAGGGATTGGGGGCAGGAGGACAAGGGGACGACAGAGGAGGAGATGGCTGGATGGCATCACTGACTCGATGGACATGAGTCTGGGTGAACTCCAGGAGTTGGTGATGGACAGGGAGGCCTGGCATGCTGTGATTCATGGGGTCACAAAGAGTCGGACACGACTGAGAGACTGAACTGAACTGAACTGAACTGGAAATCAGAAAAATTCATGTTACTCCTTTTACTGTGATGCTCACTCTATTGGGGTAGTCAGAACTAAACCCACAGCATCTCCAAGGCATACTTATACTTAGGCTTCATACAGTCTTCACCAAATACACTGAACCAGTGGTAATGGTCCACCATTAGCACATAATGTGCTCTTCCACACATCCTGACTTTGTCTCTAGTTACTCCCTTTGCCTGTAAATCCTGTCTTTCCCTTTCCCTTCTCTTGCCATGCCACCACACAAACCCTTTCCTTTATCCTTGTCAGGTCTCAGCTTAAAGGTCATCTCTTCTGTGAAGTCTTCTCTCATCTCTGCACTGGGGTGTTCACCTTCCCCTCTGTTCCCACATCCATGATAGTTATTGCCTACTTTCAGAGTTTATTTTTCTAAGCAGACTCAGTTCTAAGTGCAGGGATCATGTCCAACTTATCACGAATCCCCAGCAGCTAGCAAAAGCCAGGTATAAAACAGGTGCTCAGACACTGAGTGAAGAAAGGAACAAATGATCAGACGCCTAACTCAACCTGGCAAGGAATCTAAGGAATCTGCCTAAGACATGCAAATTCTCTCCAGGGCAGGATTATATGTTTCATTTGTACCAGCTCTGACCTGAAGTACAGAATCCTGTTTTAAAATCCTGTTCTGTGGTAGCTCAACACACTGGCCCAAAGATATTCTGAAGTCCTAATGCCTCCAATAGACCCAACACAACCCTAAAGAAAGGCAGTTTTTGGCCGAGGTGGGAGCTAGGGAAGGAGAGGGCAAAAAAGTCTAAAAAATCAAGGCCAGTTTTGCCTCTACTACACCACGTAGTCCAGGTTGTCAGCTTTCTCATCTGAAAAATGTGGAAAATGAACTAGATGATCTTAAGTGCTCTTTCAGCTCCTACATTCCAAATGTCTATGAAAACAGAAAGATCAGCACTCTCAAAGCCCTGTAACTACATCTCTTCCTGACACAGCATCCCACAGTTTTAATAGGTACTTCATATATATCATCTCATATAATCACCACAATCCTGAGAATCAATTTTTACTTGGAGACTATGAAACTGAAATATGGACTTCTCTACAGTTATGGAAGTAACTTAAATTTTTAAAAATGTGGCTTCAGAGCCAAGGCCCTTTTCTACTACTTTACCCCCTCTAAACAATTTCAAGCTGCATCAAGAAAACTTCCTGTTATGAAGAGGAGAAATAACATTAAATAAGAGTTAACACATTTAAGATACTAGAATATTTTCCTTAATTGCCATAATCCTATGGGATATATTATTACCACTGTCATTTTACAAATGAGGAAACTTAAAAGCAGTTAAATAATTTGCTCAAACTTATACAGCTAGTAAGAGATGAATTTGAACCCAGGTCTGATTCCAAAGGTTCTTCCCTTAGTATCTTAATGAGAACCATTTGCCTACATTCCAACTGCTAGGGTTTAAGCTATTTTTACATTTGGCAATTTTCCTTCCAGAAGCAGATGCTTTGTGAAAGGGAAGGGCTTGCTATGGCCCAAATTAAGCATTTATTTATGACATAAGTCCATCTGTCTTACTCATAGCTAGAATGCACCGGACATGTTGCAAGGCTTTAGAATTGCTTTCTGTTCCTAAATTTCTCCTGATCTAGTCAGTCAAAAGATTGTAGGGAAGAACACTTTTACATTATTTTTATGTTTTACTTAGATTTTTGTTTTCCAGATGTAATATTTTTATATATTATTTCTATGATATGTTATTAATATGCCATATAATATACCCATCACAGGCACAGAATTTCAAAAGGAACCTTGGTAATGGAAACAAAGAGAGTGGTTCACAGGATGAATAGTCTATAGAAAAGAACCCCTGGGAAATGAAATCACTTAACACTTGAACATATAAAGAATATCTGAGATTAGTAGTTTCAAGAGGCTTATCATTTTGGCCTCAGCTTCAAATATTGAGTACTTGTTCCGGAGATCTAGGCCCATGTCCAGAGCTTAGAGTTCTGCTTCTGACATTACAGAGAACTCTTGAGAACTTCTTGGGAAACCTTACCTTGGGTCTGCTTAGTCCTAGGGCACAAAATTTTTTAATGTGGCCCCCTCCAATAGCCCTGTCTAAACCAACTGGAAATATAGCCTACATACAAGAAGAGAAAGGTATTTTCCCAGGACCACTCTTCATTCTTGGAGGAACTTCATAAGAGTTGTTATTTTGTACATCTCAAACAACTTTTAGGTGTTAATCACAGATTTCAAAAGAAAACCATGACAGCAAACAATAATAGCCACAAAATTACTACCAACTGTTAATAAAGCTTCAGTTTGAATCTTTAGTATTAATAACCCAATCAGGGACTTCCCTGGTGGTTCAGTGGCTAAGACTCTCTGCTCCCAATGCAGAGGCCCCCGGGTCCCATGCCTGGTCAGGGAACTAGATCCTACATGCCACAGCTAAGATCCAATGAAGACAAATAAATAAATAAATATTTTAAAAATAATAATAATCCATTCAACAACTCTAATAGATAAATATTATTATGTACCCATACTACAGGTTGATTTCCCATGTGGCTCAAATGATAAAGTGCCTACCTGCAATGCAGGAGACCCGGGTTTGATCCCTGGGTCAGGAAGATCCCCTGGAGAAGGAAATGGCAACCAACTCCAGTACTCTTGCCTGGAAAATTCCATGGATGGAGGAGCCTGGTAGGCTACAGTCCATGGGGTCGCAAAGAGTCGGACATGACTAAGCAATTTCACTTTCACAGGTTAGATAATTGAGGTGAAGAAAGGTAGAGCCAAAGGTCACAAAGTCAGGGATGGTCAATGGTCATAACCTCAAGGGCCTGAATTTCAACATAGCTTCTTCTACATGCACTGTGCCTTCCCTATATTGCAGACTAAGTGAATATGAATGTATGTCATTAAACGCAAATTTGTTTTAAAATGAGTTAAAAGAACTAACCAAATCAGTTCTACCAAAGGCATTAGTCTGAACATCTATAGGATGGGAGCCTTCAAACAGTACATTTGGTGTCTGAGGACTTAGAAAAATTAAAGAGCCAGTCCAGAAATCGAGACAATATTTCAAATGCCAAACTCCATGCAACTATGTGTCATATGACCTTGGGCAAGTCCTTGACTCTCTGAGCACAAAAGTATCACAGTTGTAGAGTGGAAAGGTCCCTGGAATCATAGAGAAGAGCTACAATTACACATCAGCCACTCCTAAGTAGACCTTCAGTTCAGTTCAGTTCAGTTCAGTCGCTCAGTCGTGTCCAACTCTTTGCGACCCCATGAATCACAGCACACCAGGCCTCCCTGTCCATCACCAACTCCTGGAGTTCACCCAGACTCACATCCATCGAGCCACCTTGGTTAAGTTATTTAAACTGAGTTACCTCAGTTTGCTGTCTATGAAGTGAAATCTTTATCTCCATGAAAAACTAGTATATTTCACAACCATCAAAGCTCCTAATATAATAAGTGAGCCAAAGAACTGATGGTCTAAAATTGTGGTGCTGGAAAAGACTCTTGAGAGTCCCCTGGACAGCAAGGAGATCAAACCAATCAATCCTATAGGAAATCAACCCCAAATATTCATTGAATGGACTGATACTGAAGCTGAAACTCCAATACTTTGGCCACCTGATGCAAAGAGCTGACTCACTGGAGAAGACCCCAGTGATGGAAAAGATTGAAAAGGCAAAAGGAGAAGAGGGCAGCAGAAGATGAGATGTTAGATAGCATCACCAACTCAATGGACATGAATCTGAGCAAACTCTGGAAGACAATGGAGGACAGTGGAGCCTGGTGTGCTGTAATCCATGGGATCGCAAAGAGTCAGACACAACTGAGCGACTGAATAACAACAAATGTTATGCTTATTACTATTGTGTTAGTACTATTTGTTATTTCTACATTTATTAATATTATTTTAAGGATCAAGTAAGATAAAGAGAATGCATGTGCTTTATAAAAGCTAAAGAGCTTTATAAACATAAATTATTATTAATAACGTAAAGTGTCGGAGTAGGGTTTACCCACCCACTCATTAAGACAGAGAAATTATGACTGAGGAAAAAGAACGAATCACCTGATTTCATGAAACCAGATATCACAGACTTACAGAAATAAAGTGCAAAAAGAAGTCTGCAACCCCATCCATCCTAATATTAATATTAACCCTATCTTTGGCTAATTCCATTTGACTTCCTGATAGCATGGGAAATAAGGCTGACATTGCAAAATCCCAAGTTGCAGTACAGCTATCCAAGTTCCAGCACAAATCATTGCCTTTTTTTTTTAAGATTTATTTTTAAGAAGCCCCTCTCATGGGTTCAGCTGAGCTAATCTGAGCTCAAGGCAGTAAAACACTCCAAACTTGGAGAGATAAACACTGATGTAGTCCAGTTTTAAAATTAACTTAGCTAAACTCTTCCCAAGCTTGGAGAATTCCACTTTGGTTGTGAAAATGCAGCCAGAAAAAAATTCCAAACTAAATGCTGAAGAACTTCTTAGAATAAACCAAAGGCTCCATCCAGATCCTAACCACAGGAACCAGACTTTCCCACATGGAATTCTGCAACTCAGCGCCACCTATCACAGGCCCTCAATTACAGCTTCTCACAATCATTTATGCATCCCTCCAGGCACACACTAAAGCCATGGTGGAGATCAGCATTAGGTAATGACTACAGACATTCTACCCATTGCTAACTCAAGTCTCAACCACTAATGCAGCCCACACGGAACTCTTCTTTCTCTTCTCCAAATCCCCTTAGACCCCAAGACTGTGTGCCTGCTCAGTCGCTTCAGTTGTGTCCGACTTTTTGCAACCCTATGGACTATAGCCTGCCAGGCTCCTCTATAGAAATTCTGGCTCCAAAAGTATGAGTAGGACCCAAGCATCTGTATTTCAAAAAAGAACCATGAATGAGTCAGACGTGTAATCTGGGTTGGGAACAATTAACAGATAGTATTCTGTGACGTGGTAGATACTTTACAAAGATTTAGTTTCACACTCATTCCTTCCACCTTACAGCTGTTAAGACCTCAATTTACTTTTCTCTAAGCTTTAGCCTCTTCAATTGAAAATGAGTTGTTAATAGATACCAGATCAAACAGGAAATGAGGTTTCCCTTTAAAAAAAAATTTGTATTTCTGTAGTGTTTTACAGTTTAAAAAATGCTTTTACATCCACTACATGAAATGACAATAGCCTACTCATAATATGGGATGACTGGGAATTATAATTATTCCCACCTTACAGTTAAGGATACAGGGATTAAAATAAACAGGTAAAAGGACAAGAAAAAAAAAAATCACAGATTTATTCAATGTTAGATGTAGGACTCAATTCAGGTTCTCTGAGTTCAATTCTAGCTCATTACTCTGTGTAGCAGGTATAAAGTTTCAAATAATTTACGGAGAGCATACTACTTCAAAGACTGCCAACACTGCTATGTATCCTAATAGGATTAAGTTAAGCACAAAGCTGCAGGTCAACAAATGCCTATTGGTTGAATGAAATCAAGCTGAATAAAATTTCCAAACAAAGGGGAAAAACTCATTTATTTCATTTTGATGTATGCATTAATTACAGCTGTCTAATAGGGCTTCCCAGTGGCTCAGACGGTAAAGAACCTGCCTGCAATGCAGGGGACCTGGGTTCGATCCCTGGGATAGGGAAGATCCCTTGGAGGAGAGCATGACAACCCACTCCCGTATTCTGGCCTGGAGAATCCCCATGGACAGAGGAGTCTGGTGGGCTACAGTCCAAAGGGTCACAAAGAGTTGAACATGACTGAGTGACTCAGCACAGCACAGCAAAGTATTAACGCAAAGGAGTAAAACCTATGTGTTTAGGGTATGTATAGAAAATCCAAAATTAGGGAGTGAAAAAAAGGTCACTAGATCATTTCACAAGAACTTCTCATAACAATATGCTTTCTACCTCTTTGCTTTGAACTTATAGAAAACTTCTATGCTTTGATCTTGAGCTATGAGTTTTATTTTCAGACCAGATTTGGCCTAGGGTTACTCAACGAGGATTTCTAGAAGAACCTCTGCATCTACAGCTTTATTGCTGATCAAAATACTTCACAATGGCCTAGTTTTGTTTCCCATAATATACAACCTGATCCAATTTCACATTTATATCTCATTTATATAATTATAGGATTTCAAAACTGTAAGAGACTGTATTTCAACTTGTTTGACGAATTTTTTATTTTTTTATTACTTTTTATTGAATGAAAGATTCTTTAAATTCTATAGCACTTTATGATTTTCAAAGGTTTCATACACATGATTTCATATGTGTTGTTCCATAACAACCCTCTTCCCTCTTCCTTCTCCCTACTGGTATCATAGTGTGGTCCCTATATCTGTGTGGCTGTAATATTTTAGATGAAGGCACTAAGTTCACAGACAATACCTGACCCAAACCAGGCAGCCAATCTATGAGAGAACCAAGACTATAACAATACCTAGATATCTACCTCTCCATTCAATACATAAGGTTATCCTCTCAGTTCCCAATGATGTCTAAATGGCTGCATCAGCTGTTGTTGTTTTTTAAACAGAGTTTTACTGAGATAAAATTCACATACTATAAAATTCACTCAGAGTGTAAAATTCAATGGGTCAATATGTTCACAGAGCTGGAGAACCATCCCCACAATCAATTTTAGAACATTCTCTTTACCCAAAAGGAAACCCCTGAGAAACTACTGTATGGCACAGAGCACTCTACTCACTGCTCTGTGGTGGCCTATATGCGAAGAAAACCAAAAAAGAGGGGATATATGTGTATCTTTAGCTGATTCACTTTGTGTACAACAGAAACTAACACAACACTGTAAAGCAACTATACACCAATAAAAAGTAAAAACAGAAACTCCACACCTCTTAGCCATCACTCCCTAATCCCATTCACTGACTCCTACAACCCTAGGCAACACTCTTTTACTTTTTATCTATGAGTTTGCCTGAATAATTCATATAAACAGAATTATATAATATGTGGTCCTTTGGGACTGGTTTCTTTCACCAGTTTTCAACGTTTACCCATCTTGTAGTATGGATCAGGGCTTCATTTCTTTGTTACCAAATATTATTTCTTTGTATAGATAGATATATAACATTTTATTTACCCATTCATCCTCAATGAATATTTGAGCTGCTCCCGCTTTTTGTTTATTATTAATAATGCTGCTATAAATATTCATGTACAAGTTTTTGTGTTGACATAATTTTTCATTTCTAGGTCATATGGGTAACTCTTTATATTTTTTTAATATAAGTTCCTTATCAGATATATGATTTGGTAATTTTTCTCCCACTCTGTGGGTTATCTTTTCACTTTCTTGATGAAGCACAAAAAATGTTAAATCCCAACCTTTCCTAGACACAGGAAACTAAAAGTCAAAGGAGTTAACTGACATACTTAAGGTTAGAGAACTATTAAGTGATGAATCCAGGATCTGAACCAGGGCTTCCTAAGTGAGAAGCTCATGATAACTATTTGCAGACAAAAGGGCAATTTTTTCAGCATGCCATAAAAACAAAGCCCTACAAACATGGCTGAGAACTTTACTTCATTTCAACAGCCACTTACATATTTGGGTGGTCAAACCAAAGTCATTTATTCATGTGGACATCCAACCTTCTATTTCACTATCTTATTCACAGGATATCAGTGACTTCATTAGATACACTGTTAAAATACTGATTATTCTAAAAGCTTTATTCATAAAGAGGAAATGAGCCCTGGCTGCACTACATGGTTTGTGGGAACTTAGTGCCCCTACCTGGGATTGAACCCAGGTCTCCAATGAAAGTGTCAAGCCTTAACTGCAAGTGTCAAGCCTTAACCACTGGACTGCCCGGGAATCAGGGAATTCCCTAGCATTACTTCTTCTTAGTGAAGTCATGCTAAGGCCTACTTTTTTTACCTCAGCTATTACTTGTCTTTCTGACTGATGTTTAATGCTTAAATCTGGGTTTAAAACTAGGACATATGACTAAAGAAGAGGCAATCAAAAAATCTGGAAAGAAGACCTTCCAAATGAAACTAGTTTGGGGAGAAAAAATTTCCAAATGAAGACATTTCAATATTTCTTATATTTTGTGAGGTCATAAACAGTTATGAACTTAAAAAATAAGTAAATTCAGATTGACTAAGATCTAGAAACAGCATAATTATTTTCCTCAAATTTTGCTCAGATATAATTAATGGAGTATAAAAATGGGTCTATTTTCTATTTGACTTCAGTCATTTCAGGAAAAAAGACAAAGAAACTATTTAATGAGAAAAAAGGGGGTTAAAAGAACATTAAGTGAAAGAAGCAACAAATATTTTATTCAGGTTACCAAAAAAAAAAAAATTAAGTATACAAATGATGAGAAAGAAATGAAGTACTATACTTTTATCTCCAGGTAAGATGGCTCGGTAAAATCGGTCCTTTTTTTTCTTTTCCTCTGGGTTTGGTGGCAGAGGTTTGGAACCGTGGTTTAGGGTTCCAGAGTCTTTGCTGCCAGCTCCAATCATAGTGCTGGTATTTCTCATCGGAGGGGCTGGAGGTTTGTCTTGAATGTCTAGGCCGTTATTTGACATCGTCACCACCAGCAGCGGCTACTGGAATCAGAAAGAAGAACATAGCTCTTAATTATTTTTGAGCAAAAGGAAATACATTTTGGAAATTTTAGAAAAATCCAAATTTTACAACCCTTCCTCCAGGACTCACCTCAAGCCCTTCTACTACATTCCATGACTACTGCTGTCTTATTTAGTTCACCATACTCAAAGATGGAATACCTACTCAGTCCTAAGCACTGCTGAAAATTCACAAAGTTCTTGCTTTTCTCTTCATTCTCCTATTCTAAGGCATTCGAAAGTACAAAAAACCACAATGATGTGGTTTAAAAGGCAGAAATTTGGCCTAGCTAAACTGAGTATGAATCCATGTGCTACGGACAGGCTTTAGAGAAATTCTTTAATCACTTGGTTTCCATTTATACATTCACATGAAGATTAAATAAAAATGCCAACAGCATTCCACATAGTGAGTTCTCTGCCAAGTCTTAATTTCGTTGCCTTAGAAAAATCATTCCTTCTCTGGTAGGAACTGCATCACTATGTCAAAGGTCAGTAATACTGCTGGCTTTGTAAACGGTTTCACTGAAACACTGTCACATCCATTCATTTACATATTTTCTATGGCTTCTTTCATGTTCCAATGGCAAAGCTGAGTAGCTGTAACAGACTTAAAATATTTAGGTTGTTCACAAATCTAAAATATGTGCTATATGGTCCTTTACAGGAAAAGTTTGCTGACCCATTACCTTTATCATCATTTCTCCAGGATCTCCTTCCACTAAAATTTGACCTTGTTCTAAATATGCGATGATCAACGCATAACCATTTTATACTGTACAGCACTGAATTTACAAGCAATTTCTAATGCTTCTGAGAAATAGAAGGAATAAAATCTACAAGAAAGTGGGAAAAATCCCCATCACATGGAATCAATAGTTTTAATGAAGATAGATATTATTATCTTAAATAGGCTTGACAATAGATATAAATATATCCAGAGTTAATAAAGTTTTTCATTATTCTTCATACTACAATGGAAATTATATCTTTAACCATGACTATTTAGAATGTATGCTCCTTAGAGTCAAATACAACAGTGCTTTAGAAACTAGTTTCTAATTATTAAAAAAAAAAAAAAAAAAGCATAATAATTACCATGAACTTTTCAGAAATACAAATGTATTTGTTTGACCCCCATAAATTCTGATTTAGTATGGCTGGCCATAATTAAGGCCAAAATTTTATAATTTTAAAACTTAGTGATCCCAGTGACTGCCAGAATTGAATACCACTGCTTTAGAAGTCAATTACTTCAATGCTATGGACAAAATTGATGAATTGGGGTACTGGAGAAGACTCTTGAGAGTCCTTTGGACTGCAAAGAGATCAAACCAGTCAATCCTGAAGGAAATCAACCCTGAATATTTATCAAAAGGACTGATGCAGAAGCTGAATCTCCAATACTCTGGCCACCTGATGAGAAGAGCCAACTCACTGGAAAAGACCCTGATGCTGGGAAACATTAAGGGCAGGAGGAGAAGGGGGCAATAAAGGATGAAATGGTTAGATGACCAACTCGATGGACATGAACCTGAGTAAACCTCAGGAGACAGTGAAGGACAGGGAATCCTCGTGTGCGGCACTCCATGGGGTCGCAAAGATCAGACACAACTTAGCGACTGAACAACAACAAATGGACAAAAGCTACAGTAGTCTTTTTAACATTTTCTAATAAATGCAAAGCTAAATGATCCCTCGCATCCATTTTTTCCCCAATCCTTTCTCCACATGTCATCAATGACCTTAAAACACTCACACTCTACTCAAAACGCTTCAGTAATATTCCAAAAAAAAACTAGTTTTTTGGCTTGCTTTTGAAGGCCCTTCCATTATTTAACCAGTTCTACCCATCAGCTTCATGTCCCACCACTACCACTCCCTCTAATTCCCCTTACATTCTAGCCATACCCAACTTCTCTAACTTCTTTAAATATACTGCAGCTTTCACACTTTCATTCCTTTGCACATGCTGTTCCCTCTGCCTAGAATGCCAACTTTCCTATCCTCAAATTCACTCATCCTTCAACCACTATTTCTTCTAAGAAGCCCTTTTGAAATGTTCTCATCTTCAAGAAGTGAAGGTCCCCTCCTCCGGACTCCCAAGGCAATGGGTATATTTCCAGGTTATCACATTTATTTTTACTATTATATTATAATTATCTTCACCAGAAGCCAGAAGATACCCAGAGGTCAGGCACGATTTTGTCACCTTTGCAATCCAGAAGAGTCTAGTATAATATCTGACTCACAGTGGATTCAATAAATATTTTTATTAATCAAAAGTTTGACAGAGATATATACCTTGTCTTAAGGAGTTCAGTACAGATGAAATTTTAAGGTCCTTCACAGTCTGATAATGAACTGCCTCACAAACTAAGCCACCATATCTGAACACAGCTTACAGTCAAATTACACTTCAGAAATCTGTTCTCTTGAATTTGTCAAGTAGTCTCTTACCCTTCTCTTGCCCCATTCCACTTCCCACCACCTAATGCTTCTTGTCAATGATTTCTCTCTCTTCTGACTGATGAAAACTTTACTCATCTTTTAAGGCCAAATCAAACTTCATCTATTTATATAATTCATCCTGACCTACCTCTGGCAAACCAACTGCTCCTTACTTCTCTTTTTGAACAAAAGAAATCAAGTAGCAAGGTTAATCTTGTTAATCTAGAGCAATTCTCTGGGTGGTGCACTTTTTATCCATTTCTTCCAGTTTTATTTTGCAGATCTGCCTTCATTTTCCCTCCCAAACCCCAACACAAGTCCCTCAGCTCCCCCAAAGAGAATTTCTACCAGCTCAGTTCTCAAGTATACCTTCCCACTCCAGACTGCCAGTTCCAAAATTACACTCCCTGCAGCCACCTGATACCCTCAGCAGGCCCTTCTTTGCCTCTTAAGTCCTTCAGCCAAAAGCTTCATTGAATATCACTCCTTTTTCAGGATCACAGCCCAGGAACATTTCAAGAAAGGCTTCAATCTTTCTGATAACGCGTTTCTTTATTTTTCAGTTCTTCCACTGTGTTTGCTGAAGCTGAAATCCAATACTTTGGCCACCTGATGTGAAGAGCTGACTCATTTGAAAAGACCCTGATGCTGGGAAAGATTGAGGGCAGGAGGAGAAGGGGACGACAGAGGATGAGATGGCTGGATGGCATCACTGACTCGATGGACGTGAGTCTGAGTGAACTCCGGGAGTTGGTGATGGACAGGGAGGCCTGGTGTGCTGCAGTTCACGGGGTCGCAAAGAGTCAGACACAACTGAGCAACTGACGTGAAGTGAAGTGACTGTGTTTGGAAAACTCCTGGTGGTAGATCTCCACTTTCCAAAGTATTCTCAATTATTAGAACCTAAAATCTATTGTTGGAATACAACCTTTGAATCCTTTGTACAGCACTTCAGCCCACGTCATCTAGCCCATACTTGAAAACCTCCAGTGATAAGAAATCTACAGTCTCACAAGTCAGCTTATTGTATCTTCAGTGATCTCATTTAGAGAGTTTTCATTTATATTAAGTTTTTATCTTCTCACACTGAATTGCAATTATTTGTTTATACATTCACCTCTCCCTACAATTCTCATTCCTGGCAGACTTAAGATTATAAACTCAAGAACAAACTTCAGTCATTTCACAATCCCCAATACCAGTAAAGACTTGGTGAACAAATGAATAAACAAGTGACCAGTAAAATAACAACAAATGAACAAATAAACAGTACGTGCACCTATTATTCCTAAATCCTATCTCAGGGCCACTCAGAAAGGCCTATTGCCTCTTACTCAGACAGAAATTTAGGTACCTGAAATCATCTCTCAAGACTCCGCCAAAATCTATTTTCTCAATGCTAAACATTGCCAGTACTTTCAACAATACTCACAGAACACAAGTTTGTGCTTTTTTGAACCTTCCCTTTGAACATACTTGGACTTAGTATTTCTATACTTCTTTCCAGTTTCTCTGAAGCCCTCCAGCCAGTCCCTTCCTGTGGCTTCTCCACAAGTCTTTACTCTCTTTACACTTCATAGATCCACTCACAGGTCATTTTGTTCATCTATACTGCACAATAATCATTTAAAGAACATTTTAATAATCAGAACATCAGAACCTAGCATAGTAATCATAACCTACACTATCGTAAACTTCATTTATAGGAAAACAATTCAAAAATTTCAATCCTGAGAGGAAAAAGAATTACACTTGACTCTTGAATATCATGACCAAATATATCATAAATCTAGCAATCTCTGCAGGTCAAAGATTTGGGAAGATGACAAACCAATGCCTTGTGACAAGCTGCAAGATAAAGCTAAGCTCAAGGCCAACATTAAGAATGAGAGTTCAGATAGCATCACTTATCTATTACAGATGACAGACAGACAGAAAGGCAGAACGACCATGTTTTACCAATGCTCCAGAGCCTCAGAGAGCCTAATAATTTATAAGCAACTAACTATACTGAAGTATTAATTATTAATCAACTGAATGACTCTATAATAAATGCAGGATCACTGTGAGGTTTCAAAAGGGCCACTGGCAGGGTGATAGAGTAAAAAGATGACTGGAGTTAAAATCAGATGAAATTTAAGTCCTGGCTCTGCTCTTCACCAGCTATAGTTCTAATAGAAGCCTCTATACCTATGAGCTACAAACTGTTGTTTCCCTTGAGCAGTCTCAAGACAGATATGGGTCAAGAGGCAACCAAGGAGGGGAAGTGATTTATGTCTGTTTTTCTGTAAAAAGCATATAAAAACATATACATGCATGCTCAATTGTGTCTGACTTTATGACCCCAGGGACTGTAGCCCACCAGGCTCTGCTGTCCATGTAATTTCCCAGGTAAGAATACTGAAGTGGGTTGTCATTTTCTACTCCAGGGGATCTTCCCATCCCAGGGATGGAACCTGCATCTCCTGCATTGGCAGGCAGATTTTTTACCACTGCACCACCTGGGAAGCTCAATCAAGCATGCTATAAAAAGCATGAAGATACAGTGCTGAAGTAGAAAAAAGGGAAAGAAAACACTTTTCAAGTACCCATTATGTGCAAGTACACTTTCAGTCAGTTCAGTCACTGTCGTGTCCAACTCTTTGCGACCCCATGAATTACAGCACGCCTGGCCTCCCTGTCTATCACCAACTCCCAGAGTTCACTCAGACTCATGTCCATCGAGTCAGTGATGCCATCCAGCCATCTCATCCTCTGTCGTCCCCTTCTCCTCCTGCCCCCAATCCCTCCCAGCATCAGTCTTTTCCAATGAGTCAACTCTTCGCATGAGGTGGCCAAAGTACTGGAGTTTCAGCTTTAGCATCATTCCTTCCAAAGAACACCCAGGACTGATTTCATTTAGAATGGACTGGTTGGATTTCCTTGCAGTCCAAGGGACTCTCAAGAGTCTTCTCCAACACCACAGTTCAAAAGCATCAATGCTTCGGTGCTCAGCTTTCTTCACAGTCTTACTCTCACATCCATACATGACCACAGGAAAAACCATAGCCTTGACTAGACCGACCTTTACATACTAAATAAAACCAGACAGGGATTCAGAGGAATGTGCTCACCAACAACCACTTCTTTCTACTTTATCACATCTGGATTCCACAGCCACTAGTATAATACACAGTCAAGATAATCAAAGATATTAAGATACCCATAACATCAAAGCCAGAAAAAATCTTAAAGGTAATCTAATCTGATCCCCTTACATAACAGGTGAGAATACAGAGGTCCAAAAAGCACAGAGAAATTGCCTAAGACTACACAGAAATTTAAAGGTGAGGACTGGAACCCAAGTCTTCAGACACGCTGCCAAAGAATTTTCCAACTATACTGAGGTAATTCTAGCCCCTCTGTACCTTCACTGACCTGAACTATGCTACTTCTGATTTACATTTAGATCAGTCAAATCTAGCCAGTGGCAAATACAGAAATATATAAACACATTCAGGCTGGACTTGAGATTGATATTTACTAAATGTCTGCCACGAGGTAAGCAACAGAAAAGATAAAATAATTTCCTGTTCCTCAAATAAGTCAAGTCAAAGTTATGTACACCTTTTACTGCCGCTGTAGGTTCTTCATTCAAGTACAATTCAAATAATTTTTAATGTGTACTTACTTATAAGGTTCTATGCCAGAAACCAGGGATATAGAGATAAATAAATGAGTAGGGGCTTAGGTAAATTCCCTGGTGGTCCAGTGGTTAGGACTCTGTGCTTCCACTGCAGGGAGCCCAGGTTAGAACCCTGGTCAGGGAACTAAGATCTTGCATGCTATGCAGTGCAACCAAAAAAAAAAAAAGAGTAGGGGCTTAAAGAATAAATGGGTCAGATAGTAGTCTTTGACTCTAGACTATAAGAATTCTCTTGGGGCTTTTTAAAATACTAGATGAGGTACTTAAGAGAGGAAGTATGCTAATACCCGCAATTTACTTTGAAATGCATTTTTAAAAATAAGATAAATTAATGGCTGACCATAGGGATGTGATATAATATACATGTCAACATATAATGGAAGTGATAAAGCAAGTTAACATGAAAATATTAATGATATAAGAATCTATATGGTGATTATACAGGCATTCACTATAAAATTCTTCCAACTTTGCTGTATGTTTCAGATTTTCCTAATAAAGGGAGGGAGGGGTGGATACCACTGCTTGAACTCTGATTTTAATTGGTCTGGGATAGGCCCAGACACTGAAATATTACCTTGACCAAGGAAAACAGACAATAAATAAATGAATGACTTTGATAGAGAACAATGATGGCAAGTATACTCCAGACCATAGGAAAAACACAAGTGTGAGAGTATGGCGTTGTATGCAACATGAAGGTGAAAAAAACAGGACACAGCAGTCAGAGAGGGCCTTTTATTTTCTGTAACGCACACAGCTTTAGTCAGAAAAACGGCCCCTTCTAAGCAGTTCTAGATCTGTACAATGAAGCTCCATGTTAAAAATAAAAGATGACATGGTTGATTAAGAAAAGGCTGAGAGATGACAATGAGAAAGGAGATATGGTCTGGAGGAGGGGACCAACTGCTATTTGTCTGTACTGAGGACTCTGTGGTGCCTTGAGCTCACACAATAGGGCTTGGAGTTTAGGAGAGGCCTCTGAATGCCTAAACAAAGTTGCCAAAATTCTTTAAAAGTATCTGAATAGAAGCTCCTGGACCAACCAGCTTTACAAACAGGGTTTCAGACATCACTTAGGTCTGATATTTTAGTAACTACTAACATTAGTGAAATTTACAAGAAAACTTGGAAATCTGTTTGGTTGGTATCTTTTCCTCATTCAGTCATGCAAACATTTATTCATCTCCTACTTTTTGTCAGGCTGTGTCAGGTACTGGGGATAAAATAGTGAATAACTCAGAAGAAAAATCTCAAGAGATGCTGCCAGTCACCCAGGGTCACACAGCTAGTAGGCAGCAGAGCCAGGGACCTGAAATGAAATCTGTGTGACTATAGAATCACCTCTCTTTCCACTGCACTATACCTTACTGTTCACTCAAGAGGCAAAGGAATGGACTACATAACCTCTAATAATACCTCAGGCCATTATTTAAATGAAGATGGGAAAGGAAAAAAGAAACAAAACCTATCTCATATATTAATCACATTTTTCAGTTCCAACAACTTAGAGCTGCTGAGACTTGAATGACCAGCACTCCACCCAAGACTGGGGAGTGCATGCCCTTGACACCTGGTTATAAGAATCTGATCTTTAATTAAATCGTGCCAGGAGGTTTTCTTTGGCAGGAGCCTGGAATGTTGCAGTCTTGAATTTGCTGAGGGATGTCCTTCTGACAAGTCAAAGACATTCCCGCTATGCAGCGTCCAGTCACTTGCACTGGTTTAGCAACAAGAAAGCAAGTGCTGAAATAGCAGAAAGGAAAACTGGAAGCTGTTTCTGGGCATAGAAAAACTACTTTAATTTCTGACCCCCAGTTTCCTCTTTGGTAAAATACAAGTAAGATTGTCTTTTTCACAGAGTTATTATGAGAATTTAAAAGCGTATATAAAGTCCCCAGCATGCTGTCTGACACAAAACAGATATTCAATAAATACCTGTTATCTCCAATTACCTAACCAGTTTCATCTCTTTTATCGCTAAACTTCTCATTCCAGCCCAATGTGATTTCACGCTCTTGCCTTTGCCCACACTGTTCTCTCTGCCTAAAACGTCCCAACTTGTCTGCCAAGAAAATTCCTACTCATTCTTCAACACCCAGCTTGACTCACTTCCTCTACAAAACCTTCACACAGCCCTCCTATTTCTACCTTGCCCCAAATTTAATAGCATTTTATACATAATTCTGTGCAGCAGGTTCCATATTTCATGATATTAATCTCACCAGTCCATGAACAAGTCATGGAACAAAACTAAGTACGATTAATGTCTGTGTCCCCAAGACAGCACAGACCTGGCACAATTAGGTAACTAGTAATGGTTCACTGACTAAGGCAGCCTGGTTTAGAGAAGAAAAACACAGGAGCTGGAAGTATCTTATAAAGTCAGCTAATTCAAAATTTTTATTTTATAGTTCCAATATGAAACCCATAGGGTATGTAACTTACCTAAGATCACTCAGTGAAACAGTGCAAAGGACATGACTAGCCTGATTATTCAAATTCTCTTAAAAATACTTTTTCCACTAATTATAACTTGAGACAAAATGAACAAAGAGCTTTATCTGGAAAACTTGGAAAAAATTGTACTTGTAAAGCAAAATGGAAAAAGCAGAGAGATATGGAGTCAAAGATTTAACTTATGCTGACATACCTTCACCCTCCCCTCACCCTACCAATAATACCACACATCTTCCTCACTCCTATCACCCCTGCAGATGACTTACAGAAATCAACACCAAAGGTCTTATAATCCTCTTCTATCATCTTGGGCAATTCCTGACCTGCATCTCCAATGCAGGAGACAGAAGAGACGTGGGTTCAATCCCTGGGTCGGGAAGATCCCCTGGAGCAGAGGATGGCAACCCACTCCAGGATTCTTGCTTGGAGAATCCCATGGAGAGGGGAGCCTGGAGGCCTACAGTCCACAGGGTCACAAAGAGTCAGACACAACTGAAGTGACTTACCATGCACACAGTCCAAGTTAACCATTATTCTCATGATTACACCCTAGACTTTATTCCCAAAATGTTCACTGATATCTAGAGTGAATCATCCAAACAAAACCTCCATGTAGCTCACCTGTTCAAGAACTTCCAAAAGCATTCCTAGACTTTATTTTGAGCTTCAATCCACTATCAGTTAGTCCCTACTGCCATCACTTCCTTTTTTCCCTAAACATAAATCACTTAAACATCAAAAAACATCAACTCTCTAAAACTCAAAAACAAAAACATGAACAACCCAATTTAAATATGGGCTAAGGATTTGGACAGACATTTCTCCAAAGAAGATATATGCACATAAGCCAATAAGCACATAAAAAGGTGCTTAATATCACTAATGTTTAGGGAAATGCAAGCCAAAACCACAATGAGATACCACCTTACATCCATTAGGATGGCTACTATCAAAAAAAAAACAAAACAAAACAGAAAATAACAAGTGTTGATGAGGATGTGGAGAAACTGGAACCTTTATGCATTGCTGGTAGAAATATAAGATGGTATAGCCACTATGGAAAATAGTAAACAGTTTCTAAAAAAATTAAAATATTATAGAATTACCATATGATTCAGCAATTCTAATTCTTGGGTCTATATCTAAAAATATTGAAAGTTGAGTTTGGAAAAGCTATCTGTACACTCATGTTCATAATAGAATTATTCACAATAGTTAAAACGTGGAAGTAACTCAAGTGTTCATTGACAGATAATGGATAAGCAAAATGTGGTATGGAATGGAATATAATTCAGAAAATGAAGGAAATTCTACAACATGCTACAACACTGATGAACCTCGAGGATTTTATGCTCAATAAAATAAGTCAATCACAAAAAGAAAAATATTGTATAATTCCATTTACATGAGGTACTTAGAATACTCAAAATTATAAAGACAGAAAGTATAATGGTGTTGACTAGGGGCTAGGGGAAGAGAAGGATGGGAAGTTGTTGTTTAACAGGTATAGAGTTTCAGTCTTACAAGATAAAGAGTTATGGGGATGGATGGCAGTGATGCTGTGCTGTGCTGTGCTGTGCTTAGTCGCTCAGTCATGTCTGACTCTTTTTAACCTCATGGACTGTAGCCCAACAGGATTCCTCAGTCCATGGGGATTCTCCAGGCAAGGATACTGGAGTGGGTCACCATGCCCTCCTCCAGGGAACCTTTCCAACCCAGGGATTAAACCCAGGTCTCCTGCATTGCAGGCAGATTCTTTGCAGTCTGAGCTACAAGGGAAGCCCAAGAATACTGGAAGGGGTAGTCTATCCCTTCTCCAGGGCATCTTCCTGACCCTGGGTCTCCTGAGTTGCAGGCAGATTCTTTACTGGCTGAGATACCAGGAAAGTTCCATGGTGGTGATGGTTGTACAATAATGTATTTTTAACACCACTGAGTGGTACACTTGAAAATTATTAAGATGGTAAACTTTATATTATGTGCATTTACCACAATAAAAAAGAAAAAAGTAAGGAGAATTAGAATTTATCATCTAATAAATACACTACAATGTGCCGAAAGTACACAGTGGTATCAACAGTCATATTACCCCATTAATGCCAGAGTAAAGATTAGTAAAATGAGACTTAAGATATTAACTGTGGACACTGGATAATTGACTCTCAGTAAAATTTGTAGGATAATAAGATGGCTTATAATAAAATTTCTCTGCACGTGTATATACTAAACCACCCTGATCAAAAAACAAGAAAAATCTACCCCCTTGCCTCCTCTTCCTTTCCAAAATACAAGTGGCAAAATCCCAGCTTCAGGATAGTTGAGCTTAACTCTCTCCAAACTGCCTCTATACAAAAAGAGCTGAGTACCCTAGAGAACATTACCTGGTTGACTGCTTTAGCTTGAAAATTGTGATGCTCTTCTAATTAAGATTCAGTTCAATTCAGTCGCTCATCATGTCCGATTCTTTGCGACCCCATGAATCGCAGCATGCCAGGCCTCCCTGTCCATCACCAACTCCAGAAGTTCACTCAGACTCACGTCCATTGAGTCAGTGATGCCATCCAGCCTTGCCTCAAATCATCAATTGGGATTCTCATCTACCCCTTGCCTCAGGCAATGATCCAACTTTCAATGAGAAAACAAAAATCTTCTCAGGAGAACTCTATCTTCTTACCCTAAATCTGTGTTTCCCTGCACCAGTACCACCCACTGTACCATACAATGAAGGAGGTGTCTCTTCTCTTATCAGAAGTTATCCTCCCCTTCTCTCTTCTCCCTTTACTCCTTCACTTGTACTCCCTCTCACCTGGAATGTTCTTCTCCTTCAGCAGCTACATTAACCCCTCTCTCTCTCTCTCACACACACACACACATTCAGTCATTCAGCAAATATTAATACTTATTTAGCTCATACTCATTAATACTCATAATGTAACAATTCTAATCTAGCTGAATAGAACAAAGTCACTGTGTCCGTGGACTTTATGGATTGATTAGTAAGAGAAGTGAAGAAATAAATAAATAAATAAATATACAATGTCAAGTCCATAATGAAAATTAAACAGTAGTTCATGTGAATATAAACGGACAGGGATGGGGGTGGTATACATGATAATGATCAGGACAGGCTTCTCTGAGGAAAAGACACTTAAGACATGGATGAAATGCAACAGCAAATCACAGTAATATATGGAAGCATTTTAAGCAAAGGGAGCAGTAAGCACAAATGTCCTAGATAAGAATATTTGGGGCATACAGAATAGCAAAAAGGCCAGCAATACAGAAGTTGAGTGAACAAGGAGAAATGTGGTTAAGAGTTTAAGAGCAGAGATGTAGCCAGAGGTCAGAACAGGCTGGACCTTACAGGCCACAATAAATTTGAATTTTCTATCAAGTGTGAGAAGACACTCAAGAATTTATGTTTTGAATAAACCACTATGGCTGCAGAGTAATGACTGCAGAGGAGCAAAGGAAAAGCAGAGAAACAATTAAGTTATCACAATAATTCACATGAGAACTGATGGTGGCTTAAATGGATCACAGTAGGCAGAGAGTATTTTGAAGGTAGAGCCAAATGACTTATTTAGAGACTAAATATACAATGTAAGAAAAAAAGGAAAAACCAAGAAGATCTCTAAATTTTTGACCTGAGCTAGAATACTGGATGAATATGAACATGCTATGCATCTCCTATTCAAAGACACACACATCCCTTGACATTCACATACTCCTCCAAACACTATTTATTTCTTTGTTCCCCTTTATAACACAGCTTCTCAAAAGAACTGTCTACTTATACTATCTCCACTTCCTCCCCTTCTGCTTGCCAACTAACACCCTACTATTTGGCCAAAAGTGGTCTTGTCAAGCCTCCTTGTCAATCATCTCCATGTTGCCAATCAAATGGTCACTACTCTGTCCTCATCTTACTCAACCTTCCAGCAGTATTCAATGTAACTGACCTCCCTTCTCTTTCAAATGCTCTACTTTTTTGGCTTCTGGGAAAGCACATTCACCTAACTTTCCCTCTATATTTCTGTCCATTCCTATCTCCTTTGTAGACTCTTCCTTCACTAGCTATCCTACACATGTCACAGGCTAGGAAGCTCCTTTCCTCACAATACACTCTGTCCTAGATGTTCATCCATTCCCATAACTTAACATATTATCTAGATGTTGATGAAACCCAAGTTTTTATCTTTAGTCCCAAAGCTTTTTCAGACCAACAACTATCTGTTAGATCAGCAGTCTCCAACCTTTTCGGTGCCAGGGACGGGTTTCACAGAAGACTATTTTTCCACAGACAGGGTTGGGGGCACAGGGGGAGGGGATGGGGAGGTTCAGTTTAGATGCTAATGCAAGCGATGATTCAGGCAATGTAAGTGATGGGGAGGGGCAGACAAAGTCTCACTCGCTTGCCTCCTGCTGTGTGGCACAGTTACTAACTTGGGCCCAAGAGTTGGGGGCCACTCTTTTAAATATTTTGCCTGCATGTCTCAGTTCAGTTCAGTTCAGTCGCTCAGTCATGTCCAATTCTTTGCGACCCCATGAATTGCAGCACGCCAAGCCTAACTGTCCATCACCAACTCCCGGAGTTCACTCAGACTCACGTCCATCGAGTCAGGGATGCCATCCAGCCATCTCATCCTCTGGCGTCCCCTTCTCCTCCTGCCCCCAATCCCTCCCAGCAGCAGAGTCTCTTCCAATGAGTCAACTCTTCAGTGGCCAAAGTACTAGAGTTTCAGCTTTAGTATCATTCCTTCCAAAGAAATCCCAGGACTGATCTCCTTCAGAATGGACTGGTTGGATCTCCTTGGAGTCCAAGGGACTCTCAAGAGTCTTCTCCAACACCACAGTTCAAAAGCATCAATTCTTCAGAGCTCAGCTTTCTTCACAAGTACCCTAAAGCTAATTTCAACAAATGGAATTCTGGGTTTTTACAATATGTATCATGAATTTTAATTATATTTGCTTACTTATTATACATCTCTCTCACTAAACAGTAAGCTTCACAAAGGAGCAACTTTGTCTGTTTTATTTATCAATGTATACTTAGAAATTAAATAGGGCTTAATAACAGTAAACACCAAGATTTACTAGACCTTCTCTGTCTAGTAATCACTCACATGTTAACAGGAGAGACAGATACAAAAACCCCAATGACAGTATAACATGGTAAGTGCCACTATGAGTGACAAGAGGATGCACATGAATCCAAAAAAGGGGTCCTTAGAATGATACTCAATATTTTGTAATACTGATAAGGGAAAAGAATGTGAAATATATATATATATATATATAATTACATCACTTCACTGTACACCTGAAACTAACACAATATTGTAAATCAACTACACTTCAATGAAAAAAAATAAAAATAGAAGCCCTTAACAGCCTAAGAGTCAGGGAAGACTTTCTGAAGAAGGTAACTTCAAAGGTATTTTTGCAGGATAAAAGTAAGTACAGCTATAACTGCTGCTGCTGCTGCTGCCGCTAAGTCGCTTCAGTCGTGTCCGACTCTCGGCGACCCTATAGACGGCAGCCCACCAGGCTCCCCCGTCCCTGGGACTCTCCAGACAAGAACACTGGAGTGGGTTGCCAGTTCCTTCTCCAATGCATGAAAGTGAAAAGTGAAAGGGAAGTCACTCAGTCGTGTCCGACTCTAGCAACCCCATGGACTACAGCCTACCAGGCTCCTCCATCCATGCGACTCTCCAGGCAAGAGTACTGGAGTGGGGTGCCAGTGCCCTCTCCACAGCTATAAAGTACCTACTATATATTCTTTTCTTTTTTATATATAATTATTTTAAACTTTATAACTCAAGATATTTATAAATATCTTCTATTTTATATATGAATATTAGAAAGATTAAAAACCAGTACCTAGTAGGTGAACTGAGGTCAGTTTAGTTTTAATCCCTTTCCCCCTTCCTTCTTTTATTTTGTTTTGTTTTTTGCTATAGCACAAGGTATCACTAAAAATACTTCTCATGCTTGCCACCTACCATTTATTTGACCTTAAAAACACTGTTTCTCAGGTGGTGCTAGTGGTAACAGAGAAGGCAACGGCACCCCACTCCAGTACTCTTGCCTGGAAAATCCTATGGACGCAGGAGCCTGGTGGGCTGCAGTCCATGGGGTCACTGAGAGTCGGACATGACTGAGCGACTTCACTTTCACTTTTCATTTTCATGCGTTGGAGAAGGAAATGGCAACCCACTCCAGTGTTCTTGCCTGGAGAATCCCAGGGACGGGGAGCCTGGTGGGCTGCCATCTATGGGGTCGCACAGAGTCGGACACGACTGAAGTGACTTAGCAGCAGCAGCTAGTGATAAAGAACCTGCCTGCCAATGCAGGAGACATAAGAGACGTGGGTTCAGTCCCTGAATCAAGAGGATCCCATGGAGGAAGACCTTGCAACCCACTCCAGTATTCTTGCCTGGAGAATCCCATGGACATAGGAGCCTGGCAGGCTACCATCTACAGGGTTACAAAGAGTCAGACATGACTGAAGCAACTTAGCACACATGCACACAAAGAAAACACTAAGCCTCTCAACCTCAGTGTTCAGTACAGGGCTCAATTACCAGTCTCTAAAGCAAAGCATCCTCTTTCTAGCCCCTTTCTTTCATTTTTAAGGATTGAGGCTCAGTTTTAAACTAGTCAGTGAACAACCCTTGGCATTTCCTCCAGGCTGCAACATTTGAGCATTTTTCATGGCTGAAAATACACCTAGGAACAATCACAATAACATCTATGCAGCACTTCACAGTTTACAAAGTCTTTTCACACATTTATTATTTCATTTGATCCTTACCAACCCTATGAGTTATTAAGTCCCTATTTTACAGAGGCCAATGGAAATAAAATGCTTCACCTAGCTCCATCTGGTCTCTCGGCTCTATAGTCTGCCAGAAATTGAATTAAGAAATTGGAGGGGTGCGGAAGGGGAGGGGAGTACAAATGACTCATACAGGGAGCTCATCATCAAGTCCCCCAAATGGCCCAAGAGCCAGGAGAAGTTAACAAGGAAAAAGAGTGTTTCCCTTCCAAAATAATAAGTGTTTGGCCATGGCACAGTGACCTATCACAGGTATCTGTTCTTTTTCAATATCAGCAGCACCTAGAGTCTAGCCTCACAGATAGGCAGAAAGGGAAACATAAGAAAAGCCTCTGTACACTGTATGTACACACAGAGTCAGAAGATAATGTGGTATAAAAGCACAGATATCACCTTTAGGGAAGACCTGAGTTTAGGGTCCAGCTCTGCCACTTACTGAAATCAAAAGTTCCCTCCTCTGCATTATTATAGTTCCTTGTGCTTCTCTTACATCACATATCGTTATCACATGAGGTTTCAGATACCCACTCTTAGACTTGCCCTGGAAGGCAGCAACTTAGTTCAATTTCCATTTTTGCATTCCCAACACCTGGTACCATAACTAACATAGATGGTTCAGAGAAGGTTTAAGGATGAACAGATATCATATTCAAAGTTTTTTGTACATAAGCACATTGTCTAGACAGTAAGTATACATATAATAGCAATCTTGCCTTGTTATATCTGCTTTCCCTCTCACTGAACCACACTGAGGACGCTCCTGAAAAAAGGTTTGCTGAGGAGAAAACAAATCAGCCCAAAAAGCTAGTTTTCAGAGAGAAAGAAAATGAATGTATATGGTCCTCTTTCCCAAACTACAGTGTTTCCCAATACAGCAACCTCTAGCCCTAAACAACCCCTATCTTACCCAGGCCACTCTCTTCTTCAAAAGACCACTGTTCTTCTCCCTCAGGATTCCTCCTTCTCTCCCTCCAACCCACTCCTGCTATCCTCCTCCTCTTCTCTAGGTTCACAGGTCTGCCTCCCTTCCTTCAGGTCAGCAAAGCTTCTAAGCTGCTATAGAGTCTTTGTGTGCTTCCTAGTTGCTCACCGTTTCCCTGGTGGCTCAGATGATAAAGCATCTGCCTACAATGCGAGAGACTGGGGTTCGATCCCTGGATCGGGAAGATCCCCTAGAGAAGGAAATAGCAACCCACTCCAGTACTTTTGCCCGGAAAATCCCATGGACAGAGGAGCCTGGTAGGCTACAGTCCATGGGGTCACAAAGAGTGGGACATGACTGAGCGACTTCACTTTAGTTGCTCATCTCACTAAAGGAAGTTAGAGCCTCCAGAAAACTCTTGCCCTCCTCCCACACCAGTTCCTAAGTCCTCACACCCCAGTTCCTAAGTCCTCCCCTTCCCATCTGGCTTACTCATTCTGCCTCTGGGAAATGAGGTGGGGGACAAATCCAGGAAGAAAGACTGCTTACTGTTGGGCCCAAAGCAAGGCAAAGAGGAGTAAGGAGAGACTGGTGCTTGGGAAAGATAGATTCATGGTGTAAGGCAAAAGTAAGGGAGCTGGGTAGGGAATAGTGTTTGAATTTCACTAACACCATGGCAAAAGTCCCTGCAAACCAGTAACCTGCCAAGAATGAGAAAGCTGAACCAAAAGGAAAAGAGAAGAAAGCCTAATCAAGAAGAGAAGGACTCAAGAGAAAAATTGGCTATGGAGGGGAAAGAACTAGAAAGAGAAAGTATGAGAGGAAAGGGGAGCAGGAAAAAGAAAATGGGAATGGGAGAAAAAGTGGGTAGAGCACAGGACAGGAAAAATGATCAGGAGTAGGAAGTAGAAAGGCAAGTGGTGAGAAGATAAGGTGGTAGAGTCATAGAAAAACTAGGGGAAGAAGGCAGTCCAAAATAATCAAGGTAGATTAGTATCAGCCTGACATGTGTTTCTTGGTCCCAGATGATCATAATTAAGACATTACACAGTCTCAAGGTCTGTCATTAGCTCGACATTCTAAGGAGGAAGTTCCAGAGAAGATAACAACGTTTAAAGCAGCTTTATGCCCAAGTATCAAAGAATTGACCAATTTGGAGAAAAACTATTAATATACCTTGACCTGCTTCTTCCCAGCTCTGTCTCCCTACGACCAATACACCTACTGCTACTGCTACGTTGCTTCAGTTGTGTTCGACTCTGTGCGACCCCATAGACACCAGGCTCCTGAGTCCCTGGGATTCTCTAGGCAAGAACACTGGAGTGGGTTGCCATTTCCTTCTCCAACGCATGAAAGTGAAAAGTGAAAGTGAAGTCGCTCAGTTGTGTCCGACTCTTAGCGACCCCATGGACTGCAGCCCACCAGGCTCCTCCATCCATGGGATTTTCCAAGCAAGAGTACTGGAGTGGGGTGCCATTGCCTTCTTCGAATACACCTACACTCAATAATTAAAAATCCACCATTCTTAACCTCTGCCTTGTCCCTGAAGTCACAGAGTCCTGAGCAGCCCAGTAAGATGCCATTCAAAAGATTGGCTGGAAGACAAGGTACCAAGATCTGTTTCCCAAGTTTGCCTATCTCCTACAGTGTTGAGGGGGACATTTCTGCAGTCTACTCTAGGGCTTTTACCAAGTTGCCTGTCCAAAAGGCAGTTTGGCAGTCTGAAAATGCCAGTCACAAACAAAATGTCAAGCCCTTCGCTGCACAGATAAGGAAACTGAGGCCCACAAAGGCTGCCTAAATAGGACTAATTCCCCCTCACCCCAGGTCTCTCATCTCTCAGTTCACTTCACCTCTTAACAAGTCATTTATAATACAGTGCCCCTCCTCAGCACCGGAGAGAAAAGCCCCCTCGGTCCGGCAGGACAGCAGCTAATCCAAAGCAGAGGGAAGCATCACCCCAGCCGCCAAGCAGAAGGGTGCTTGCAAAGAAGCAAGGATCCTCAGGCAGAGCAAGTTCCCCAAAACCAGCTTCCCCTTCAGAGCCTTCCCTAGCCAGGGCTCTGGTTCCAGCCCTGGCCTAGCCCTGGGTGGGCTCATCTGAGCATTCCACCATAAACCCCTTCTCTTACTTAGGGTCTCTTAAGGGAAGAGACCCTAAGTCTACCGGACCCGCGTCACCACTCCCCGGAAACCAGCAGAGCCGTCCCCCCTCCCCAGCACCGCCCAGCTGAGCATGCCCCAGGGTGGGCCAGCATTACCTGGTCGGAGGAGCCGGCCCCGGCATCTCTGCCTGCGGTTTCTGTCGCAGAGCCGCACCTCTCCCACGCCTGGTCGGCTGCACGACACCCAGGCTCCACCCGGGCAGCTATACTTGGCTGGGGCCGGGCTCGCAGCAGCTCAGCCGCCCGAGCTGTGGCTCTGGGGTGCAGCACGCTCCCGCCCTCACAGGGCGCAGCAAAGGCTCCGCTCCGGGGTTGGCGAAGCAGAAGGGGCGGGGAAACAAGGGAGGGAAGGAGGCGGGAGAAAACCCGCTTCTCCTTTCAGTAAAGAAGCTCTGAGGGAAAGCAGAGAGACCTCCCCACCCCCTCAGCTATTCTCCGCCAACTAGTCTTCAGCAGGGAGTACTTCTCAGTGAATCCAGGCTGTCCGGGGACTGTCTGAGCTTCCTGGGTGGGCCCCAGAGTCAAGAAAGAGAACCAGAGCTCTTCTGTGCCTTTGCTTCTCCAGCTAGGTCTGGACCCAGGACAAGTCAAATCAAACCTACCATTCTATATTAGGCCTCAAGCAAAGAAACTGACCCACCCACGCCCCAAACAAAGGTGTCAGGTTCTAATTCGAATGCCCCAGGGAAAACATTGGGCGGATACTTATAGCTGCTTCTAAGCAAAGAAATCTCTGTAGCAGTTACCATTTATTAAGTGCTATTCTGTACCAGGTACTTCACAAAATGTTATGTCTATCTCACCACAACCTTAGGAAGTAGTTGTTTGTTGTTATTTAGTTGCTAAGTCGGGTCCAACTCTTTTGCAAGACTATGGACTATAGCCCTCCAGGCTCCTCTGTCCCTGGGATTTCCCAGGCAAGAAAACTGCAGTGGGTTGCCATTTCCTTCTCTAGAAGAATCTTCCCAACCCAGAGATAGAACCCACCTCTCCTGTACTGGCAGGCAGATTCTTTCCCACTGAGCCATCAGGGAAGCCCCACCAACACATGTGTCAAAACTGAGTTCTGGGCTTCCCTGGTGGCTCAGTGGTGAAGTCTGCCTGCCAGTGCAAGAGACATGGGTTCAGTCTCCGGTCTGGGAGGATCTCACATGCCACAGAGCAACTAAGCCAGGGTGCCACAACCACTGAGCTTGTGTTCTAGAGCCTATAAGCTGCAACTCCTGAGCCCATGCACAGCAACTACTAAAGCCCATGAGTCCTTGGGCTGGGCTCCACGACAAGAGAAGCCATCACTGCAACGAGAGAGTAGCCCCTGCTCACCAAAACCAAGACACCAGTCAAAACAAAAAAAAACTGAGTTCCAAGAAAACATGGTTTTGTACAATAAGTATTTCTTAAACACAGACTGTGAATCAGGCATTGTAAAGGGCCCTGAGCAGAACACATTACATACTATTTACCAACACTGGCCCAGACCCTCTAAATCCTAGTGTTGACCCCCCAAAATGAAACAATAAATTAGAAAAAAAAAAAAACTTTCACACATTTCCAAGTGCTTCCTAAGGGTAATTTCTTATAGAGGTAAGACTCTATAAACTGCTCTTGAGAGACATCAGGAGTCAAGAGAATGTAGGACCTCTTGGGGGTCATAACTTGGAGTTTGGGTTTTGTTCTAGGTTTTAGCAATGGGAAAGATTTGGAAAGTTTCAAGCATAATGACAAGGTCTAATCTATATTTTTTTAAAATCACCAACTGCTGAATGGAAAACAGAGGAGATGGTTATGAAAATGAGAAGTCAGTAAATTCTTTCAGAACTTTAGCCAAGAGAAGGTAATGATTTAGAGTAACATATTGTAGAGAAGAAGGTAATAATTTAGACTAATATAATGGAGAAGAGATAAGGAGAAATAAACATATTCTAGAGATATATGGCTTGGAAGCAGCAGCAAAAGTTGGTAAAAGACAGGATATGATGAGTGAGAGACGGCAGTGACTTTCCCAAGACCACACACCTGGTAAAGGACTGACTCATTCCAACTTTGGTTTGACTCCCAAGCCTATGCTTTATTTCTCTCTGCCATGTCAATTATCTTTGTAGCAACAAAGAGATGTCTGCCATATCCCTCTTCCTACAGCTTGGCAAAGAGCAGGTAACCAGTATTACGTCTGATCAGAAATTTAAGTGTACTATAGGGAAATTTTATAGAATTTACCCATTTTCCCTGAGAGATGTCCACACGTCCATTCAATATACCAACATAATCTGCTTACAGGAGGATGCAGGGAAAGAACTCCAGGAGCACAGAAAAGAGCTCTTCTGTTAAGTATCTTTCACCCTTCCCAGACCCTCAGTACCTGTGCTATTACAACTACCAAAATCTCAATTTTAGTGGAGGAGATGGAATTTCTTGAAAATCTCTTCCAGCATGGAGATAATTAGTCAATAATACAGACTAGAGGGGTCTGCTGCACTATGAGAACTCAGATTCAAAGTAGTTTTAGAATATTCTTTTAACCCCCATACCCATGTCCTTCAACTTATGAATGAGAGGAGAACCGAAAAGAGTTCTCAGTCCTGAACATAGTTCATAACATCTGACCTTACCTAATTTCCCAAGCATCTGCTCTTATATATGGGCTCTGCTGACATGTGAAGGAACAGAAAGCTCAGGAGCAATGAGCACTATGAGACAGTGCTTCCTAATATTCAGCCAGGTGCCTCTCTGTAAACTTCTAATTCTACCTCCGAGAGCACTCAGAAAGCATCCTTCAGTGCCAAGTCATGTTAAAGGCTTTCAGATATGTGTATATGATGATGTATCATGGCCATGCACTTTTTCTCTTCTCCAAAATAAACACATTCAGTTCTTTTAATTATCTGTTCATTCAACAACTATTAAAGCAAATTGTACAAGCCACCAGAGACACACATATCATCAAAGAGGACCATACCTTCAAGGAGTTTATGGTTTTGGTATGCTGGTTTTTAACTCTCCCTATGTATCAAAATTATCTGGGAAGATTTAAATATATATACTTAAGTCCTAGCAGAGAATTTTACTAAATTGGTCTGGGATATAGCCTAGGCAACATATCTTATGAATATAACTCTAGCTATATATAGGTATCTATCACAGGACTAATACTACCTGACTTCAAGACTTATTATAAAGTTACAGAGATAAAGGCAGCATGTTATTGGTGAAAGAATAGACAAATATATCAATGGAACAGAACAGAGACCCAAAATAGACATACACAAATACAGTCAATTGATACTTGACAAATGAGCAAAGGAAATTCAATGGAGAAAGAATAGTCTTTTCAATAAATGGTGTGAGAACAACTTGACCTCCACCTGCAAAAAAATTTAGACACAGACTTTACACTTTTCACAGAAATTAACTCAAAATGTATCACAGACCTAAATGTAAAATGCAAAACTATTAAAAAAAAAAAAAAAGTCTAGAAGATAACAGAGAGAAAATCTAGATGACTACAGATTGGGTGATGGCTTTTTATACAACAAAATCACAATCCATAAAAGAAAAAGCTGAAAACTTGGGCTTATTTAAAAATTAAAACTTTTGTTCTGCAAAAGACCCTTTAAGAGAATGAAAAGACAAGTCATAGACTTGGGAAAACATTGCAAAATGCACATATGATAAAGGATTTATATTCCAAATATACAAAGAACTCTTAAAATTCAACAATAAGAAAACACACAACCCAATCAAAAACTGGACAAAAAATCTAAACAGACACCTCATCAAAGAAGATATAGAGATGGCAAATAAACACATGAAAAGATAATCCCCCATGTGTCATTAAGTGAAAGTGAAGTCGCTCAGTCATGTCCGACTCTTTGCGACCCCATGGACTGTAGCCTACCAGGCTCCTCTGTCCATGGGATTTTCCAGGCAAAAGTCCTGGAGTGGATTGCCATTTCCTTCTCCAGGGGATCCTCCCAACCCAGGGATCAAACCCAGGTCTCCCACATTGTAGACAGACTCTTTACCGTCTGAGCCACCAGGGAAGTCATTTGTCATTAGGGACTTGCAAATTAAAACACAACAAAATACCACTAGATACCTATTAAAATGGCTAAAACCCGAAACAGTGACACCACCAAATATTGCTGAGGATGTGGAGCAACAAGAATTCTCATTCACTGCTAAGGGAATATAGGAGAAGGCAATGGCACCCCACTCCAGTACTCTTGCCTGGAAAATCCCATGGATGGAGGAGCCTGGTAGGCTGCAGTCCATGGGGTCGCGAAGAGTCGGACATGACTGAGCGACTTCACATTCACTTTTCACTTTCATGCATTAAGAAGAAAACGGCAACCCACTCCAGTGTTCTTGCCTGGAGAATCCCAGGGACGGGGGAGCCTGGTGGGCTGCCATCTATGGGGTCGCACAGAGTTGGACACGACTGAAGTGACTTAGCAGCAGCAGCAGCTAAGGGAATATAAAATAGTAGAGCCACTTTGAGAGAGAGTTTGGCAGTTATAAAGCTAAATATAGGCTTACCAAACAATCTAACAATTGCACTCCTAGATATTTATCTAAATGAGTTGAAAAATCTATCCACAAATATTTATTGCAGCCTTATTCATAACTGTCAAAATTCAGAAGTAACCAAGATATGCTTCAAATAGATAAATGGATAGACAAACATCCATAGAATGTGTATTAAATTCGGCAATAAACAGAAATGAACTATTAAAACATTAAAAGATCTTTACCAGTTCAGCCACCAGGAAAGCCCATTAAAAGACTTAGAAAACCCCAAATATATACTGCTAAATGAAAAACATTAGTCTGAAAAGGCTGACTCCAATTACAGAATATTCAGGAAAAGGAAAAACTAGAGATGCAGCAAAAAGATCAGTGGTTGCCAGGCACTAAGAAAGTGGTGGCAAGATGTGTAAGTGAAACACACGACATTTTTTATATAGGAAAACTATCCTGTGTGATACTATAATAGTAGATACCTGATACTATGACTTTGTCAAAATCCATAAAACTGTACAACACAAAGAGTGAACCCTAATATAAACTATAGGCTTTAGTTAATAATAATGTACCAATACTAATTCATCAATTGTACCTACTAATGCAAGATGTTAAGCACTTTCAGAGGAAGTGCTGGGAGCAGTGGGACAGATGCGGAGTATGGTCTTTGCACTTTTTGGTCAATTTTTCTACAAGCCTAAAATAGCTCTAAAAATAAAATCTATTAAAATAAAAAATAAAGGGAAAGTATCAAACAAAAAAAGACACATAAGATAAACTTCATTTTCTTTTTATTAGATTCATTAGGCATAAAATTACTCTGTCAAATTGTTGTACAAGTTTCTGCTGTTTCTGCTGCTGCTGCTAAGTCGCTTCAGTCGTGTCTGACTCTGTGCGACCCCACAGACGGCAGCCCACCAGGCTCCCCCGTCCCTGGGATTCTCCAGGCAAGAACACTGGAGTGGGTTGCCATTTCCTACACACTCTCAATTTCTATGCTTACCTCATTCCAGGCTGTGAAGAGTTCAAACTCTACTTTGAGTAGTGATGCTTTAGGGCACTTGCCACTAAACACAGTTCTGTCTGCAATGAACCTCTTATTGCCTGGTTCCCCATGGGGAATATGACAGTCTAAGTGCAGTCCATCCTCTATAGAATGTAGCTGGACTCACCTCCATTAACTACACTTAGTACTTCCAATAATTCAGTCTGAAGCTCCACTAGCTTTAAAGTCACAGTAGTACCTTTGACTGACATTGGGCTTGGGCAGCCAAAACCACAATTTTCTTAAGCATAGCATCATGCTAGGTCTCCTCTAGGGTCCCCATATGTCGCCATTTCTTTGAAACTTAAAATGTAGAACTTCACTGTCATCTTCCTTAAATTTCATCTTTTTGGCTTCAATCTACCTTATCAAGCTCCCTTGCTCTCTCATTCACTCTCTTCTCTCTCTCGTGCCATCTAGCACAGTAGCTTTTCTTTCCATTCTTTATCACCTGCAAATGTAATAAGTACTCTATCTCTTCAAACATTTATCAAACACATACCATGTGGTCTTGCCTGTACTTGGTCATCAGGATTAAACATGACCTAGAAATGGCCTATGACTCCAAGAATCATAACTAAGAAGGGAGGCTAGCATACAGAAAAATGTAAAAGGTGTTGCACTAGAAAACTGAATAAACAAAATAAACAGGATATGGTGGAAGAAACTGCAAAACATGAATGATACAGTATAAGGGAGGACCACTGATGTCTTCAGCAAGAAAGAGCAGATTCAGGCACCTTCTGTTTTTAGACCTCAGTTCTCAAAAACCAGATGCTGGTTTGGTGACAGAAGGCAGACCAGCCAACTCACATGCTGTCTCCTTCAGAGGTGAGCTACAGGAAGCTTGGCTAAGCTTGGTTCCTCTGATGAAATGAAAGACACGTGAAATTGAGGTATATTAATCAGAAGCCAGCATTTTATTTATTACTGAGGGCTAATAGACTATTGGCTAAATATATGAAAAAGCAGAATTAGATGAAGTAGAAGGGACTTTAAAAGACTAAACTATACAGTTAAAGAAAGAAATTAAATCTAAGATACATAATAACATGCCCAACTTTACAGAAGTTGGCAGTTGACTTAAGTCCAATTACTCCTTGCATTTATATAGTCTTTTGTTTTCACAAAGTAAAAAAATCACAAACTATTCTTTCAACCCAAGGACCTTGACCAGTGATGTTTTGTCTATGAAGTCACCTTAGCCTAATCAGGACCTTTCAGGTCATTTAGATGCGAGCACTGTTCGGTTCAGTTCAGTTGCTCAGTCATGTCCAACTTTTTGTGACCCCATGGACTGTAGCATGCCAGGCTTCCCTGTCCATCATCAACTCCCAGAGTTTATTCAAACACAAGTCCGTTGACTTGGTGATGTCATCCAACCAACTCATCCTCTGTCGTCCCCTTCTCCTCCTGCATTCAATCTTCCCCAGCATCCAGGTCTTTCCCAATGAGTTAGTTCTTCCCGTCAGGTGGCCGCAGTGTTGGAGTTTCAGCTTCAGCAACAGTCCTTCCAATGAATCTCAGGACTGATTTCCTTTAGGATTGATGGGCTGGATCTCCTTGCAGTCTAAGAGACTCTCAAGAGTCTTCTCCAACACCACAGTTCAAAAGCATCAATTCTTCAGCACTGAGCTTTTTTTATAGTCCAACTCTCACATCCATACATGACTGCTGGAAAAACCATAACTTTGACTAGATGGACTTTTATTGGCAAACTAAGGTCTCTGCTTTTTAATATGCTGTCTAGGTTGGTCATAACTTTCCTTCCAAGGAACAAGCATCCTTTAATTTCATGGCTACAGTCACCATCAGCCGTGATTTTGGAGCCCAAAAAAATAAAGCCTCTCACTGTTCACATTGTTTCCCCATCTATATGCCATGAAGTGATGAGACTGAATACTATGATCTTTGTTTTTTAAATGTTGAGTTTTAAGTCAACTTTTTCATTCTCCTCCTTCACTTTCCTCGAGGCTCTTTAGTTCTTCTTTGCTTTCTTCCATAAGAGTGGTGTCATCTGCATATCTGAGGTTATTGGTATTTCTCCTGGCAATCTTGATACCAGCTTGCGCTCATCCAGCCCGGCATTTCACATTATATACTCTGCATCTCAGTTAAATAAGCAGGGTGACAATATACAGCCTCAATGTACTCCTTTCCCAATTTGGAACCAGTCTGCTGTTCCATCTCCAGTTCTAACTATTGCTTCTTGACCTGTATACAAATTTCTCAGGAGGCGGGTAAGATGGTCTGGTATTCCCATCTCTTGAAAAATTTTCCACAGTCTGCTGCCATCTACACAGTCAAAGGCTTTGGCGTAGTCACTAAAGCAGAAGTAGATGTTTTTCTGGAACTCTTGCTTTTTCGATGATCCAATGGATGTTAGTAATTTGATCTCTGGTTCCTCTGGCTTTTCTAAATCCAGCTTGAACATCTGTAAGTTCACAGTTGATGTACTGTTGAAGCCTGGCTTAGAGAATTTTGAGCATAACTTTGATAGCGTGTGAAATGAGTGCAATTGTGCAGTAGTTTGAGCATCCTTTGGCATTGCCTTTCTTTGGGATTGGAATGAAAACTGACCTTTTCCAGTCCTGTGGCCACTGCTGAGTTTTCCCAATTAGCTGGCATAGAGTGCAGCACTTTCACAGCATCATCTTTTAGGATTGGAAATAGCTCAACTGGAATTCTATCACCTCCACTAGCTTTGTTCATAGGGATGCTTCCTAAGGCCCACTTGACTTCACATTCCAGGATGTCTGGCTCTAGGTGAGTGATCACACCATCATGGTTTATCTGGGTCATTAAGATCTTTTTTGTATAGTTCTTCTGTATATTCTTGCCACCTCTTCTTAGTATCTTCTGCTTCTGGTAGGTCCATACCATTTCTGTCCTTTAGTGTACCCATCTTTGCATGAAATGTTCCCTTGGTATATCTAATTTTCTTGAAGAGATCTCTAGTCTTTCCCATTCTATTGTTTTCCTCTATTTCTTTGCATTAATCACTGAGGAAGGCTTTCTTATCTCTCTTTGTTATTCTTTGGAACTCTGCATTCAGATGGGAATATATTTCCTTTTCTCCGTTGCCTTTTGCTTCTATTCTTTTCTCAACTATTTGTGAGGCTTCCTCAGACAGCCATTTTCCCTTTTTGCATTTATTTTTCTTGGCGATGGTCTTGATCACTGCCTCCTGTACAATGTCACGAACCTCATTCCATAGTTCATCAGGCACTCTATCTATCAGATCTAGTCCCTTAAATCTATTTCTCACTTCCACTGTATAATCATAAGGGATTTGATTTAGGTCATACCTGAATGACCTAGTGGTTTTCCCTACTTTCTTCAATTTAAGCCTGAATTTGGCAATAAGGAGTTCATGATCTGAGCCACAGCCAGCTCCCAGTCTTGTTTTTGCTGACTGTATAGAGCTTCTCCATCTTTGGCTGCAAAGAATATAATTAACCTGATTTCAGTGTTGACCATCTGGTGATGTCCATGTGTAGAGTCTTCTCTTGTTTTGTTGGAAGCAGGTGTTTGCTATGACTAGTGCATTCTCGGCAAAACTCTGTTAGCCTTTGACCTGCTTTGTTTTGTACTCCATGGCTAAATTTGCCTGTTATTTCAGGTATCTCT
This sequence comes from Bubalus bubalis, assembly GCF_019923935.1. Taxonomy (NCBI): domain Eukaryota; kingdom Metazoa; phylum Chordata; class Mammalia; order Artiodactyla; family Bovidae; genus Bubalus; species Bubalus bubalis. Next base: position 99,096,118 of record NC_059161.1, on the reverse strand, counting down.
TGACTTCTTACCTTTGCATTCCAGTCCCCTATAATGAAAAGGACATCTTTTTGGGGTGTTAGTTCTAGAAGGTCATGTAGGTCTTCATAGAACCGTTCAGCTTCTTCATCATTACTGGTAGGGGCATAGACTTGGATTACTGTGACATTGAATGGTTTGCTTTGGAAACAAACAGAGGTCATTCTGTCGTTTATTAGATTGCATCAAAGTACTACATTTTGGACTCTTGTTGACTACGAGGGCTACTCCATGTATTCTAAGGGATTCTTGCCCACAGTAGTAGATATAATGGTCATCTGAGTTAAATTCACCCATTCCAGTCCATTTTAGTTCACTGATTCCTAAAATGTCAATGTTCACTCTTGCCATCTCCTGTTTGGCCACTTCCAATTTGCCTTGATTCATGGGCCTAACATTCCAGGTTCCTATGCAGTATTGCTCTTTACAGCATCAGACTTTACTTCCATCACCAGTCACATCCACAACTGGGTGTTGTTTTTGCTTTAGCTCTGTCTCTTCATTCTTTCTGGAGTTATTCCTCCTGTCTTCTCCAGTAGCATATTGGGCACCTACCGACCTGGAGAGGTCATCTTTCAGTGTCCTATCTTGTTGCCTTTTCATACAGTTCATGGGGTTCTCAAGGCAAGAATACTTAGTGGTTTGCCATTTCCTTCTCCCATGGACCACATTTTGTCAGAACTCTCCACCATGACCCGTCCATCTTGGGTGGCCCTACAGGGCATGGCTCATAGTTTCATTGAGTTAGACAAGGCTGTGGTCCGTGTAATCAGTTTGATTAGTTTTCTGTGATTGTGGTTTTCATTCTGTCTGCCCTCTGAGGGACAGAGGGATAAGAGGGATAAGACAGAGGGATAAGAGGCTAATGGAAGCTTCCTGATTGGAGAGACAGACTGAGGGGGAAACTGGGTCTTGTTCTGATGGGTGGGCCCATGCTCAGTAAAACTTTAATTTTCTATTGATGGGCAGGGCTGTGTTCCCTCCCTGTTATTTGACCTGAGGCCAAACTATGATGGAGGTAATGAAGATAATGGCAACCTCCTTCAAAAGGTCCCATGCATGCACTGCCACACTCAATGCCACTAACCCTGCAGCAGGCCACCGGTGACCCATGCCTTGTTGGAGACTCCTGGACACTCAGGGGCAAGTCTGGGTCAGTCTTTTGTGGGATCACTGCTCCTTTCTCCTAGGTCCTGGTGCACACAAGGTTTTGTTTGTGCCCTCCAAGAGTCTGTTTCCCCAGTCCTGTGTAAGTTCTGGCAGCTCTACAGTGCAGTTAATGGTGACCTCCTCCAAGACCTCCTCCAACCTCTGATATTACCAGTTAAACATAAGAGGATGTCAGTCAATGATAATGATTTTGGTTCTCTTAAAACAGTCATCTAATATACCATGCTTTCTTGTAATTAGATGGCAGAGCCAATTGTCTATTAAGGACTATGAAGTGAGGCAGAGTATAAAACAAATAAGCAAACAATAATAGCTTACCAAAATATTTCAAGAAAAGAAATAAGCAATGGAGGGATGGAAAGAGCAGGGAAAGGCAAAAATCTATTCAGTGGCGGTCAGTTCCAAAGCAACTAACTAAATCACAATGTACCTGAAGTTCAAACAAGGCAAAAAAGTATAGAGAAGGAAGACATCAATTACATCTGTAGAGCTCGAAGTTTTGTAAAGGAGAGAGTATCTGGGCTGGGTTTTAGGAGTAGAATTTTCACAGATAAAGGTACTGAGAATAGGGGTGAGGATAGAGAGTCATCTTGAGGGAACCTCAAAAGCAAAGGCCCAAAGAATGAAAAAACATGAGCTCTATTTAGGAACAGTAAATAATCTAGATATTCAAGGAAACAGTAAATAATCTCATTATTCATTCACCATTTTCTGAATTTTTTCCATATGCTAGATTCAGTGCAGTCACAGAGGATGAAAACATGAGGAGACCTATTTCCTACCTTCAAAGACAGAGCATTTATAAAGACAACAGAAGACAATGTGTCCCTGACAGTTGGACTTAACAGATTCAAAAATGTGTTGTTTCTTCACTTGTCCCCCTTTCAATAAATGGTAATTCTACTCTTCCAGTTACTCAAGCCAAAAAATCTGATTCATCTTTGACTCCACTTTTCCTATCACCTTCACATCAAGGCCACCAGCAAATTCCAACAACTCTACCTTCAATATAGATCTATAATCCAATCACTTCTCATCACCTTTACTTCACTGTTACCACCTTGGTCCACACTATCAGCAACTTTTACCTAGAATAGTGTATAAGCATGTATGTGTGTGCGCTCACTTGCTCAGTCATGACAAACTACCAACAGGATATATACACTCCCACCTCTGGATCTTGGTACCTTTGGTCACCTGTCTAAAAATATTTCTCCCCAGATATCCATATGACTTGTTTTCTCAGCTCCTTCAGGTCTCTACTCAAACATCACTTCATCAGAGGTCTTCCCTGACTACTCTTTAAGAAACAACAAAAACCTCTCTTCACTCTATCTCTGCACTCTTTATTCCCTCCTACCCTCCTTTATTTGTATGCACAGCACTTAACATCAACTGACATATTTATTTGCTTATTGGTTGACTTCCACCAATAGAATAAATACCCCACAAGCAAAAACTTTTCCTTTATCTTCAGACCTAATAACTATTCCTTGCACACAGTAGGAGAATGGTAAGTAATGGCTGAATGAATAAATGAAACTGGAAAGACCAGTCAGGAAGAAACCAGAAAGAACAATGAAAGCCGGAAAAGAAATGTGGATGTAATCTTAGGATTGGCCTAAAGAAGTGATTGCCCAAGAGTGATTATCTTGTCATTTGTCATAAAAATCACCTTGTCTTCTCTACCAAGTAGAGAGTCTATTTTGTATCAATATAAGAACATTATAATAATTAGAGCTATCCAAGAATGAAATGGATAACATTTAAGGTATTAATACCTCCAATCAACCTCTCAGCAGGGACGATGCAGTAACAAAGTACTCTCCCATAATTTTCCCCTCTGGCTTATCCTTTTGAACTCTGTTTAAATGTCAACACCTCTAGTAAGGTTTTCCAGAATCCCTAAAACAGTTAGTCACTCTACTTATGGTCCTCAGAGCAATCTGCCCACTTATCCCAATTTACTAAAAGTGTTTGTTAATACATTATTATGACTGAATTGTGCTCCCTCCCCAACCTCCAAAATTGATAGGCTGAAGCCCTAACCCTGCGGTGAGCCCCGCCAAGTCACGCCTCCACAGGAGACCCTCCAACACTAGCAGGTAGTTTTGGTTCAGCCTCCTGTGGGATCACTGCTCCTTTCCTCCGGGTCTTGGCATGCACAAGATTTGTTTGTGCCCTCCAAGACTGGAGTCTCTGCTTCCCCTAGTCCTATGGAAGTCCTGTAATCAAATCCTGCTGACCTTCTAGGTAGGATACCCTAGGGATTCCCAAGCCCTTTGTCAGATACCCAGGCTGAGAAGCCTGACATGGGGTTCAGAACATTCACAACAGTGGGAGAATTTCTTTGGTATTATTGTTCTCCAGTTTGTGGGCTACCCACCCAGTGGTATGAGATTTGATTTTATCATGATTGCGCCCTTCCTATCGTCTTGCTGCAGCTTCTTCTTTGACTTTGGATGTGAGGTATCTTTTTTTGGTGGGTTCTAGTGTTCAACAGCTAGTTGTGATTCTGGTGCTCTCGCAGTAAGAGATAAGCACATGTCCTTCTACTCCACCATCTTGAACCCAAAGTCTGGGATTTATGTGTATTTACTGAATGCTTTAAGTACCAGATAGTACCCTAAGCCTTTATGCCTTTGTTCATGCCATTATTTCTGACCGGAATGGCCTTAGCTCCCTTTGTTTCCTGGAAAACTCTTAATCTTCAGATGTCCTCTAACTGTCCCTCTCTGAGGCAGTCCTGACCAAAAGTTTCAGTAGGTCGTCCTCCCTTAGGATATTAGAGCACTTCATGGAAACTCCTCTCATCTATTTACCACGGGCATTGTGTATCTCCAGCCAGAATATAAGTCTCATTGGTAAGGAAATGCTTCATCACCCATTTCTAGTCCCTCAGTACTTAAAGCCTCATACATAATAGGTTCTCAACAATTATATCAACTAAATCCAAACAAAACTAAAAAATAAAAATATAATGTATCTTCTGGCACAGCCATCCAATTTTTCTTTGTCTTGCTCTGACTCCTCTTATATCCCAGGATATATTCTTGTCTCCAAGGCTGCCTTAAATATCTCTCCTAAATATTTAAAATGCTGCAGGAGTACAAGTGCTTCTTTAAAAAGATGATTATAAATAAGTTCTTTATAAACCCAAAGCAGTTTGAAGGTCCACCACATCATCAAAGCAAAAGATAAAAGGTATGTTCCAACTGAAGGACTCCTAGACTCCAAACACTTTAAGACATGGATTTTTCTTTAATGAGCTCCCAATCCTTCTTGCCACTGAAAATTTTCTTCTTAATTAAGCTTAGACTCCAACCATAGTGTTCCACCAGGTCAGTCAAGGCTTTAGAAAAGAAGTATCCTCTGTAACAGCTGTCTTTCATGTTTTTGGCACTGTGTGCTGTGCTTAGCTGCTCAGTCGTACCCGACTCTTTGTGACCCCATGGACTGTAGCCCGCCAGACTCCTCTGTCCATAGGGATTCTCCAGTCAAGAATACTGGAGTGGGTGCCATGCCCTTCTCCAGGGAATCTTCCCAACACAGGGACTGAACCCAGGTCTCCCACATTGCAGGCGGATTCTTTACCATCTGAGCCACCAGGAAAGTCCTTTGGGCACTAGTGACCACTTTTGTGGAAGACAATTTTTCCACAGACAGGGGTGGGGAGAGGAAGGATATGGTTTCAGGATGATTCAAGTACAGTAGGGTCTGGGCTCCTATGAAAATCTAATGCCTGATCTGACAGAAGGGGAAGCTCAGGCAGTAATGTGAGCAGTTGGGAGCAACTATAAATACAGATGAAGCTTTGCTCATTCACATGCCACTCACATGGTTCCTAATAGTCCACAAACTGGCACCAATCTGTGGCCCAGGGGTTGGGGATTCCCTCCCTGTTCTATAAGATATGACAATTTCCAATATTTATGCAGTTCTTTACAATCAACAAAGCACAATCATACCCATCATCCAATTTAATTCTTGCACACAACCCTGAGAGATTTCTCCTCACAAGCAAAGCCCAGTCCCAAAGCCATCTCTCCCGCACTGCTAACTGCACTCCTAACTGCCACCAGGGCCACCCCTCAATGCCACCAAACACACACACACACACACACACACACACTTATTATAGCTCTTCTCATTCATACAATGTACTATCTATAGTGAAGTGTAAGGAGCCTAAGGGAAGGAACCAGGCATACCACAGTGTATAGCACGGTAAATGTTTGATAATTGTCTGCTGAATAAACAAATCAAAGTGAGTTAGGCACAACAGTCAGCATTTTTGTCTCCATAAAGCAGAAATTAAGATGACTTCCCCAAATTCTCCTAGCTAAGACTATAATCAGGATGTTCTTGACTTTCAATTCAGGACTCTTACACCACACTGCCCTTTTTAAGGACTGGTCAGTGCACAAAAGAAGATGTCCTAAACTGGGACTTGGAAATCATGGTCCCCAGACAATCTACTTAATTTCTCTGAGTATCAGTTTCCTCATTTTTTTCAAGTGGAAACAACCACACAGTCTTTTCTCTCAGAACACACTGTAAAGATTATATAAGATAATATGAGTAGAAGTGACTTGGGAAGTGTGAAATGATACACTTGGCTAGAGACAATTCTTAGGTTTATGACTGGGATCCCACTTGTCACTCACAAAGTCAAAATCAGTCTGCCCTAGAAGAAACATATTTATTGTAACAGCTCTAAAAAATTGACTTTACCATCCTCATTTTACAGATCAAAAAAATAAGGCACAGGGAGCTTAACACCTGACAAAGACTACAAACGTAGTAAATATGAGTAAATATCAGTCCATCACATCCTAAAGATCTTCCCATTCTGCTTCCCCAACACTATAGAATAAAAGCTTTTATGTTTCTTTAATCTCAGTTACCTCTAGACAGATAGAACAGCGATAATCTTGAGAACATTTCACCATCTCTCGGGCCAAATCAAACTAAGTTAGCCTTGTAAGTAAGTACAGCTTGAAAGCAATTTCTGTGGCTCCACACCTCAGTAGGATGAGCTAAATAGTGAATATGTGTAGTATTAGAAAATGTTCTGACATCAATTTTGAAATTTTAGACTGAAAATCTCAAAATTGAACTATTTTTTGGAAGGTAAAGCACATTTCATTTACTGACAGATTAAAAACTGTAACTCCAGGTAGCGCAAAATACATCACTGAACCCAATTACAAAGAACTGCTGCTGATACACAATGTTTAAGCAATGCTACACTTATTTTTGGCAAAGTGCTGCACTGTTTAGTCTGTGTATAAAATTGATCATCTATGAACCAATTAGTTTAAATATTTATTTTTACCATTCATTGCTATGATTATGAAGCATGGAAAGAGCCTAGGCTTTGAAATGAGACAATTAAAACTTAGAGCAGAAAAGAAAAGCCAAGTCATTGAGAAAGTCTAAAACTCCCCTTTGCTAATACTTCCTTCTAAATGCCCCTCTGGAGACAGACTGAATGGCAAACAGGATGTCAGTAGACACACACTGTCATTATACTGTCCTTCATACAGTTTGGGTAGAGATTTTTTGGTTGTGATGTAGCTGCTATTACTTGCAGTTTTAAATACCCATATACATATAGCCAGCAAATTCTTTTATTTGGAATGACAGCATAAAAAAAAATCATTTTAAAAAACATATTTGGAATTTACAAAAGAGGAAAACAGTGTAAATACATCATTTTTATCAGAAAGAGCCCTGGTATAGGGCAGGTATCTAACCCAGCTGTGCCACGGTCCAAACTCCTTCCTGTAGTCAGCCTTCTGGACCTCACAATGTCTATAAACAGATTTTAAATAAAAACAACAGATTCACTGCTGCCATATGATCCAGCAATCCCATTCCTGGAGATATAACCAGACAAAACTATAATTTAAAAAGATATATGCACCCCTATATGTACAGCAGCACTATTTATAATAGCCAAACATGGAGACAATCTAAATGTCCCCTGACAGATGAGTGGATAAAGAAAATGTGATGTGTGTGTGTGCGCACATGCGTGCACAATGGAATATTACTCAGTCATTAAAAAGAATGAAATCATGCCATTTTCAGCAACGTGGATGGACCTAGAGATTATCATGCTAAGTGAAGTCAGAAAGACAGTCACCACAGAATACCACTTATATGTGGAATCTAAAATACAAACATATGTACAAAACAAAAACAGACTCATAAGTATAGTGAACAGACTTGTGGATGCTGGGGGGATGCAGAGGGAAGCACTGGGAGTCTGGGATCAGCAGATGAAAACTACTATATACAGCATGGCTAAACAACAAGATCCCACTGTACAGAACAGGGAGCTAGAGTCAACACCCTATGATAAACCCAACTGGAAAAGAATATATATATATATATATATATATGTCACTTGCTTTCAAGCAGAAAATAAACACAACATTGTAAATCAACTATACTTCAATAAAATTTAAAAAAAAAAGCTCACAACTCAGAATTCATCACCTCAACAAGTTCCATCAGGTGCTTTCAAGGACCAGGCAATGAACCAGAGATAACAGATAAAAGTTAATCATGAAAATAGAAAGAATGAGGGAAACACTACATCAGAAGAACAAAAGGGATTAATTTTTACTATGAAGGTCAGAGAGGCTTCACCAGGTAATCCCTCCCCTTGGAAATCCCCTCCACACTGTAGTCAGACTCTGACACACCACACCAGATGTCTGAAATAGGACCCCAAGGGATTTTGTCAGATAGTGAAAAAAGGAGTTGGCTAGACCAGATAGAGGAGAAGGCAAAGGCAAAATGAAAGAGTAAATGTACTGAGGTTTGTCTAAGGAATGGCCAGGGACCATGACTGGAGTGCAAGGTACACAGAAGAATTAACAAGAAATGAGGCAGGAAAGGTGCATTTAGGTCAAATCTTAGGAAGTCTTTAATATCAGCCTAAGGAACTTGAAATTTATTCTACAAGCAAAGGGAACTATTATTAAGCAGAGCTGTGGCATTTGACATCTTTTATAAAGATCACTCTAGCAGAAGAATGTAAGGTAAGGAAAGATAGCAGCAGTAAGACGGTTAGGAATCTACTGTGTTATGACAGCCTAGTTAAGAAATGATGAGGGCAATCCAACATTGTGACCAGAGCCTCAGCAGAGTGAAAACGGCCTACAATGGGCAGTGGAGAAAGGAGAGGAAGACTAGTAAGGAAAATCGGAGCTGAAGGAGGAGAGAAGGGCATCCACATATGGCACAGGGTGGTAGACTGAGTGCAGCAAGAAGGGCATGCATACTGGGTGTGGGGATGGGTGCCTGATACAGTATGTCAGAGCCCAGAGGAAAGAAGTGAAGAAGTCCAGTGCTGAAGCAGCCTGGTTTAGCGTACTGGAACCTATACAGAATGAGCAGGGCATCCACACAGTGTGAAGAGTCTGTCACAGGGAACTGGAACCTCATTTCCTCATTGTGTCCACAGACAGGGACTGGGAGCAGCACCAACCCAATAACAATAAGCATACCAGCAGCCAGACCCTGGCTTCTAAACACTGCTTAACAATAAAAGAAACTATGGCTCCCTGATGAAATGGATTACTACAGGGCTGGGGCACAGAAAGCATAAATGAGTCTAGAATATCTTGTTGGGTCAGAAACAAAGGGAGTGGTCAAAATAGGACATGTCAAAACTAGATAGAAGTAAACCTGAATGATGTTCCTACTGGCCAAATCAGGCAGAATTTGAGCATCAAAATAATGATACAGCAATAGATTGTTACACATTGAATAAAGTAGGAAGTTATGAGTCCAAACAGATAAAAATAATTAAATACATTGTTTGACAAAGAAAAATATACTCATATAGTTTCATAGTACCTTCCTATAAAATACTTATTAATTATAACTTCACAGTGGAGAAGCCTGGCAGACACCATCTTGACCAAGTTAGCAAACTGAACATCAACAGTAATGAGATAGCCATGAAATGCAGAGTTAGGTCTAGTTTCAATTCCATACTCTGCCACTTTGGGCTGATTATTTAATCCTTCTGAACTGGAATTTCCTCAGCTACCAAATGAGATAAAGTTTTTGTGAAGTGTTGGAGAAATAATGTTTTTGTGAAGTGTTGGAGAGATAATGCTTAAAGTACATATCAAAAGTGCCATGAATAGTAGGGATTTAAAATGTGTCTATTATTTAGGCATATTTTGCTACATTTTTACAATGTTTTGCTATTATTTGCATTATCATTTACAACATTGAAAATCATTTGCATTATTGTTTATATTCACATTATTCCATACATTATTTACATTATTTGCAACTCAACTTCTGCAAATAACTCACATTTATACACAATTCTATATGCATCTAGGATAGTATTTACAACTAGTATATGATGTCTGTGAGATTACACAATAAGTGATATTCTTTTCAATTTGACAGATGAGAAACTGAAACCTAAATAAAATGCATTGACGTGCCCAATGTTTAACTTACACTTACAGCTGAGCCCTGAAACATATTCCCAGTGGCCTTTCCCTCTCATAAAACTTACACGTTACCTAGGAACATAGCCTTTCACAACGGTTATCCCTTTTCACCAGAATTTGGAATAATATGAAAGGAAATAATCTCTCTGAGATGCAAGTGTGATTAAGGCCAACTAACAAGGAGTAAAGAATCTTTTTACCATTCAGAACTAAAATAGTCACCTAACTACCTAGCCACTTGAAACTTATCAGAAAAACAAACTCTTCAGACAGACTTAAGTGAAGGAACCCCTATAAAGAGCAAGTTATTTCACATTATGTTAAAACTAGAAGGGATCTTAAATACCACCAAGTCCAACTTACCCATGTACAGGTGATAAAGCTGAGACCTGAAGAATGAAAAAGATGTATCTCAAAAAAAGTTACAATATGCCAACCCTCAGGAATTCCCTGGCGATCCAGTAGTTAGGATTCTGTGCTTCCAATGCCAGGGACCCAGTTTCAATTCCTAGTTGGGGAGCAAAGATTCCGCAAGCCATGCAGTGAGGCCAAAAAGAAAAAAACCAACCCTATAATCACTGGCCTGAAAATAAGGTCATTGTGGAGTTAATATGGTAAGTATTTATCACATATCATGGAGAAGGAAATGGCAGCTCACTCCAGTACTCTTGCCTGGAAAATCCCATGAACAGAGGAGCCTGGTAGGCTACAGTCCATGGGGACGCAAAGAGTCAGACACGATTGAGTGACTTCACTTTCACTTTCAAGCTACTTTATTTTATATTCTTTTGGGATCTTCCCTGGTGGCTCAGATGGTAAAGCATCTGCCTACAATGTGGGAGACCTGGGTTCGATCCCTGGGATGGGAAGACCCCCTGGAAAAGGAAATGGAAAACCACTCCAGAACTCTTGCCTGGAAAACCCCACGGACAGAGGAGCCTGGTAGGCTACAGTCCATGAGGTCGCAAAGAGTAGAACACAACTGAGCAACTTCACTTTCACTTTATCACATATCAACACAAGGTACTGTCTTTATCTCACTCTTGCATTCTCAACTTTAAGCCTGTGTGTTTTTCTGTCTCCTCAAATATAGTGGATGGCCCCAACATCTTAGTAATCCATGTACTTCTATAGACTTAGTAAGTAGTTGGTGCCCAATAAGTCCTTGTCATAAAACACAGTATGATTCTAGGTAGCAAGGTTTGTTTAATGTCCAAACTTCAATCAATCATTATACCATATTAATACAATAAATGACAAAACCATTAAGATCATCTTATTGATAAAGAAAAAGCATCTGACAAAACTCAACACCCTTTCATGATAAAAACACTCAATAAACCAAGAATAGATGGAGATTTCCTTGTATCTGATAAAAGGTATTCATGAAAAACCCACAGCTAATATCATACGTAATTGGTAAAAAACTGAATGCTTTCTCCCTAAGATCAGGAACAAAACAAGGACATCTGCTCTTGCCATTTTTATTCAACATTGTACTGAGTGCAGCACTTAACAGCATCATCCTTTAGGATCTGAAATAGCTCAACTGAGATTCCATCACCTCCACTAGCTTTGTTCGTAAAAATTTGCCTTTAAAATTCAGACTTAAATTGAAGAAAGTAGGGAAAACCACTGGACCATTCAGGAATGACCTAAATCAAATCCCTTACGATTATATAATGCAAGTGACAAATAAATTCAAGGGATTAGATCTGATAGACAGAGTGCCTGAAGAACTATGGGCGGAGGTTCATGACATTGTACAGGAGTAGTGATCAAGATCAAGATCACTCCCAAGAAAAAGAAATACAAAAGGGAAAAATGGTTGTCTGAGGAGGCCTTACAAATAGCTGAGAAAAGAAGAGAAGTAAAAGGCAAAGGAGAAAAGGAAAGATATATACATTTGAATGCAGAGTTCCAAAGAATAGCAAGGAGAGATAAGAAAGTCTTCCTCAATAATCACTGCAAAGAAATAGAGGAAAACAATAGACTGAGAAAGACTAGAGACCTCTTCAAGAAAATTAAAGATACCAATGGAACATTTCATGCAAAGATGGGCACAAAAAAGGACAGAAATGGTACAAACCTAACAACAGCAGAAGTAATTAAGAAGAGGTGGCAAGAATACAAAAAACTATATAAAAAAGATCTTCATGACCCAGATAACCATGATAGTGTGATCACTCACCTAGAGCCAGACATTCTGGAAGGTGAAGTCAAGTGGGACTTAGGAAGCATCCCTATGAACAAAGCTAGTGGAGGCGGTGGAATCCCAGTTGAGCTGTTTCCAATCCTAAAAGATGATGCTGTGAAAGTGTTGCACTCAATATGCCAGCAAATTGGGAAAACTCTAGTGACCACAGGACTGGAAAAGGTTGGTTTTCATTCCAATCCCAAAGAAAGGCAATGCCAAAGAATATTCAAACTACCACACAATTGCACCCATCTCACACGCTAGCAAAATAATGCTCAAAATTCCCCTAGCCAGGCTTCAACAGTACGTGAACCATGAACATCTAGATGTTCAAGCTGGATTTAGAAAAGCCAGAGGAACCAGAGATCAAATTGCCAACATCCTTTGGATCACAGAAAAAGCAAGAGAATTCCAGAAAAACATCTACTTCTGCTTTATTGACTATGCCAAAGCCCTTGACTATGTGGATCACAACAAACTGTGGAAAATTCTTAAAGAGGTGGGAGTACTAGACCACCTGACCTGCCTCCTGAGAAATCTGTAAGCAGGTCAAGAAGCCACAGTTAGAACGGGCCATGGAACAATGGACTGGTTCCAAATTGGTAAAGGAGTACAACAAGGCTGTTTATTGTCACCCTGTTTATTTAACTTATATGCAGATACATCATGCGAAATTCCGGGCTGGATGAAGCACAAGCTGGAATCAAGATTGCAATAAGAAAAGAAGTGGAGGAGTCACACTCCCCAATTTCAAAACTTACTACCAAGCTGCAATGTGGTACTAGCATAAAGATAAACATATACAGATCAACAAAACAGAATTGAGAGTTCCAGAATTAATGCTTATGTAAAGAATAAAATGATTGTGACAAAAATGCCAAGACAAATTCAATGGGTAAAGACTATTCTTCAACAAGTGGTACCAGGACAACAGGACATGAAGTTGAACCTCTAACGTCATATCCAAGTAATCCAAAATGGATCTTAGCTCTAAATATTAAAGCTAAAACTACAAAATCTTTAGCAGCAAACATAGCTGTAAATATTCATGACCTTGGACTAGATAATAGTTTTTTTAGATATGGTACCAAAGGCAAAAAAAAAAAAACTAAATAAATTGAACTAAATCAAAATTTAAAATTTTGTGCTATAAGAAATAGCATCAAGAAAGTGAAGAGACAATCCATGGGATAGGAGAAAATACTTGTAAACCATGTATCTGATGAGGGACTTGTAACCAGAATAAATAAAGAACTTAACAAAAACAGTAAGAGGACAACCCAATTTTAAAATGGACAAATGATCTAAATAGACACTTGTCCCATCTAAAGATATACAAGTGGTCAATAAGCACATGAAAGTTGCTCAACATCATTAGTCATTACAGAAATTCAAATCTAAATCACAAAATAAATACCATTTCATACCCAACAGATAATAAAAAAAAAAGAGAGAGAGAATAATGAGTGTCCATAAGCATGTGGAGAAATTAGAACCCTCATACAATGCTATGGGAATATAAAATGCTGTAGTTCCTTTGGGAGAAAGTCTGGCTGTTCCTCAGTGAGTTAAACATAGGGTTACTATATGATCTAACAATTCTACTGCTAGATATATACCTAAGATCAATAAAAATATACATCCATACACAAAAAAGTTCAGAGCAGCATTATTCATAAGAGCAGAAAAGTGGAAACAATCCAAATCCCCATCAACTGATAAAAAGATTAATAAAACATGATATATCCATACAATGAAACATTCAGCAAAAGATGTCACCAAATATTATTCAGCAATAAAAAGAAATGATACAAGTTACAACATTGATGAACCTTGAAAACATACAAAGTGAAAGAAACAGGGTACAAAAGGCCACATATTGTATGATTCTATTCATATGAAATGTCCAAAATAGGCAAATCAAATCTAAAGAAACAAAAAGTAGATTAATAAGTGCCCAGGGTCACAGAGACTCAGACAGGACTGAAGCGACTTAGCAGCAGCAGCAGCAGCAGCAGGGCCAGAGTGATGAGGACGGGGGAGAACCGTGAGTGTCTCCTAATGGATACAGGGTTTCTTTTAGAAGGACAAAATGTCCTAAAACTGAAATATGTGATGATGGCTGTACAACTCTGTGAATATATTTTTTTTAAAAATCGACTGTACACTTTAAGTAAGTGAATTTTTTGGTATGTGGAATTATGTCTCAATAAAGCTGATAAACATAAACACATTGTGATAGAGTGACATGAGCACCCAATCTTACGAGTCAGACCTAGGTTCAAATCCTAGTTCTACTACTCTCTACCTGCATCAACCATGACTGCTCCCTGAACCTTACTTTCTTTATTTGTAAAACTAAGGTAATAATAGTAATCACTACCTTTGCAACCTAGTCAAACTTCTTTATAATTCTCATACTTGTGTGTGTGTGTTTGTGTGTATGTGTATATGTGTGTGCCTGTGTGGGTTCCTCAGAATTTTCTGTGCACAAGATCATATCATCCCAAATAGAAAACATTTTACTTCTTCCTTTCCAATATGGATGCTTTTACTTCTTTGTCTTGCCTCATTGCTCTGGCTGGAACCATCAGTTCAGTCAGTTCAGTTCAGTCGCTTAGTCGTGTCCGACTCTTTGTGACCCCATGGGCTGCAGCACGTCAGGCTTCCCTGTCCATCACCAATTCCTGGAGCTTGCTCAAACTCATGTCCATTGAGTTGGTGATGCCATCCTACCATCTCATCTAATGTCATCCCCTTCTCCTCCTGCCTTCAATCTTTCCCAGCATCAGGGTGTTTTCCAGTGAGTCAGTTCTTTGCATCAGGTGGCCAAGGTACTGGAGCTTCAGCTTCAGCTTCAGCACCAGTCTTTCCAATGAATATTCAGGATTGATTTTCTTTAGAATTGACTGGTTTGATCTCCTTGCAGTCCAAGGGACTCTCAAGAATCTTCTCCAACACCACAGTTCAAAAACATCCATTCTTTGTTACTCAGCTTTCTTTGTAGTCCAACTCTCACATCTATACATGACTAATGGAAAAACCATAGCTTTGACTAGATGGACCTTTGTTGGCAAAGTAATGTCTCTTCTTTTTAATATGCTGTCTAGGTTGGTCACAGCTTTTCTTCCAAGGAGCAAGAGTCTTTTAATTTCATGACTGCAGTCACCATCTACAGTGATTTTGGAGCCCCTCACAAATAAAGTGTGTCACTGTTTCCATCGTTTCCCCATCTATTTGCCATGAAGTGATGAGACTGGATGCCCTGATCTTCATTTTTTGAATGTTGTGTTTTAAGCCAACTTTTTGTATCTCCTCTCTCACTTTCATCAAGAAGCTCTTTAGTTCTTTGCTTTCTTCCATAAGGGTGGTGTTATCTGCGTATCTGAAGTTACTGATATTTCTCCCAGCAATCTTGATTCCAGCTTGTGCTTCATCCAGCCCGGAATTTCGCGTGATGTATCTGCATATAAGTTAAATAAACAGGGTGACAATAAACAGCCTTGTTGTACTCCTTTACCAATTTGGAACCAGTCCATTGTTCCATGGCCCATTCTAACTGTGGCTTCTTGACCTGCATACAGATTTCTCAGGAGGCAGGTCAGGTGGTCTAGTATTCCCACCTCTTTAAGAATTTTCCACAGTTCGTTGTGATCCACATAGTCAAGGGCTTTGGCATAGTCAATAAAGCAGAAGTAGATGTTTTTCTGGAATTCTCTTGCTTTTTCTGTGATCCAAAGGATGTTGGCAATTTGATCTCTGGTTCCTCTGGCTTTTCTAAATCCAGCTTGAACATCTAGATGTTCATGGTTCACGTACTGTTGAAGCCTGGCTTAGAGAATTTTGAGCATTATTTTGCTAGCGTGTGAGATGGGTGCAATTGTGTGGTAGTTTGAATATTCTTTGGCATTGCCTTTCTTTGGGATTGGAATGAAAACCGACCTTTTCCAGTCCTGTGGTCACTACTGAGTTTTCCCAATTTGCTGGCATATTGAGTGCAACACTTTCACAGCATCATTTTTTAGGATTGGAAATAGCTCAACTGGGATTCTTCCACCCCCACTAGCTTTGTTCATAGGGATGCTTGCAAAATAACTGGAAAATGAAGTAAGAAAACAGACATGAAAAGTGCCCTGCATACAGCTAATTTCCTAAGACAGTTATTTTCTCTTGATAGACATTTCTTGTCACTGGTTTTACTGACCAAAACAATTGAAATAAAGAGAGAAGGACACTTTTCTCACCTAATTTAAGTAGCTTTGTGTCTTTTTCCTACAAGCTGAAGAGAAAATGAGCAGACCACAAAAAATACAATGAAGAGTAAGAAAGCTCTAAAGTTATGAACACAGAAACTTAGTTGCGATACTGAAAAAAGAAGAGATGTAAGTAGATACCTAATTGCCTTCTTTCCCCTAGAACCTAAACCTACTTTGTTTCAATCCTTATACCCTCACCACCACATCATGGCTGAACTATGAAGTCACTGTTCCAGAGAGGTAACATGATTCCTATCTGGGTTGGCAAGGAGAATGGGGTGTCCCTGGTTCTCAGTAGACACTTATCCTGTGGTTGGAGGCCACACCAGGACACCACTGGTGGGCAACCAAAGATGGAAAGGAGAAATGAGCAGCTGTTTAATACTTTTGTTTATAGAAGGGAAAACCAAGGGATTTGCCTAAGGCCACAAAGTAAGTCCATATAATCTCAACCTACAGGTACATGCAAAGCAGTACAATGTTTTACAAAGAATTCTGGTTCTAAATATAGGAAAAATAAGATCTAGTCCCCAAACTGCTACCAAATTGCTGCCTGACCTTGAATAAATCATCCTGACTCTATTCCCTTCCCATGTGCCTACTGATTCAGAAAGTTCACAAAGTAACTACTAGACACAAGGCACCGTGCTGAGATAGTGCGGTGAACAGTCTGTTTACAAGTAAGTCTGTATTTAGGAGTTTACAGGATAGAACGCTACAGAACTCAGATATTAAAAAAGAAATAAGCAAGTCAATTTTAACATAATTACAACTTGTGATACACAGCCAGCGTCAATCAGGAGGTGCCTAGGAGAGCAGACGAAAACCTCACCAACAAACTTTAGATTACAAATCAGGAGGAGTGGCTCTCAGCTCTCCATCATAAACAGGGGCTCAGTATTCCTTGGCTGCATGTTTTCACTTAACTGCCTGATGATTTGTGTGGCTAGAAGCATCACGGTCAACCACAAAAAAACATATATATATATATATACAAAATAAATGCCACCTCCATTCACCAGTTTCTTCCCCTTTCTCTGAACTTCAGTGTCTACAACTATAACATGGAGATAATTCTATCTACTTCACAATACTATTCTGAAGATAGTATAGAAAAAAGTACTCTGGAACCAATCTACTGCCGTGTGTCCCCAGTGCTCAGTGCAGCTTTCCCATTTGTAAAACTGCAGTAACACCTGTACTCAGCTCACAGAGTGATTGTGAGGATTAAATGAGATAACATAGATAAGGTGCTTAGTGGAGTCCCTGACACAGCATTTCATAAAAAATATTAGCAGTTATTAATTCACTTAACCTTATTCCCTCAGTTTATTCATTTGTAAAACAAGGACAATAACAGTACCCAACTCATAGGATTATTATGGAGATTAAGTGGGTTAATATATTTAAAGCCTTAGAACACTGTCTGGCACATAGTACTTGCCATGAGATTTTTTTATTATTATCATCATCATTATCATCAAATTCATCTTAAAGGCCCATATAGTCAAAGCTATGGTTTTTCCAGTAGTCACATATGGATGTAAGAGCTGGACCATAAAGAAGGCTGAGCACTGAAGAACTGATGCTTTCGAATTGTGGTGCTAGAGAAGACTGGAGACTCCCTCAGATTTCAAGATCAAACCAGTCAATCCTAAAGGAAATCAACCCTGAATATTCATTGGAAGGACAGATGCTGAAGCTAATGCTCCAGTACTCTGGCCATCTGATGCAAAGAACTGACTCACTGGAAAAGATCCTGATGCAGGGAAAGACTGAGGGCAAAAGAAGACAGCGGCAGAAAATGAGATGGTTAGACAGCATCACTGACTCAACGGCCGTGAATTTCAGCAAACTCCAAGAAGTAGTGAAGGACAAGGGAGCCTGGCAAGGTGTAGTCCATGGGGTCACAAAGAGTTGGCTACAACTTAGCGACAGAAGAACAACAACATCATCATCATTAAATTTAACTTTTAGCTGTCCCCACAATTTGTATGTATACAGACCACTGGTTTTCAATCAGGGGTGATCTTATTCCCTAAGGGATATCTGGCAATGTCTAGAGACATTCCTAATTGTCACAACTGGAGTGGGGGTAGATACTATGGGGTAGAGGACAAGGATGCAGCTAAACATCCTATAATATATAGGCCTGAGCCCCCAACATAAAACTCTATGATCTAAAATATCATTAGTCTCAACACTGAGAAATTCCAATACAGACCACACAAATCAAACAGAAGTTCTCTCTCTCCTCCAGACTCGTAGAGTATTTTATCTGAATCTTTCTTCTAGATGCTATTAAAGAGATAGAAAAGTTTTAGACCTGAAACAGACTTTAGAGAGCTCCTTACAGAGCTAAAACAGGCAAGTAGTTCACAAAAGAACAGAAACTCAGTAGGAAAGCCAGCACTGGAGCGCTTACTGTTGCTCCTTCCACAGCTAATTCAGACACCTAACAAGCACTTCCTTTTTCTCTTCCCCACTTTCTCTAACCCTCTCCCTTCTTCAGCTCTCCCTCCCTCATCCTCAGGTTTGAAAATAAAATCTGTTTCTTTTCTAGCACCATCAGAAGTCAGAGAAGGGCAGACCTTTCTCCCCACCTTTCCATTGCCTACCTTCGCAAGGACCTGCCTCTAGAACTTCAGGCTAGGCTTTGGACAAGAAACGAAGATTTCTTCCCATTTACCTGCCCTGGGTCCCTTCTTGCAGAGGCCAAGCTGAAACTCCTTTGGTTATTACTGTCTCCCGAGGTTAGGCAGATGTTCTGCCTAAAAGTATAACTTGGGTCAGACAACTTGGGTTAATTTCCTTTTCCCTGTCTAGGGGAATGAACTGGTCTCAGGGAGGGGCCAAAGGCAAGTTGTTACAGCTTACGTTGGACTTTCTCCCCAGGAAGTGGTTTTGAAGAGAAAAAAGATTGTGGGTATCTTGGTGAGGGAAACATGGGAAAAGGATATGTAAGAGAAAAATACTGAGGCCTTTAACAGAGTAAAACATGTAAGACATACCTTTAACAGAGTCTACATGCAGGACTTTTCAAACATTTCCCATGTCTAATTCTTATCAGTACTTCAAGGACGAGTGCCTGCCTCCTCAAAAAAGTCTCCTGTGACCACTTTCATTCATGAAAACATTAAGCAAGTGTTCATTATGTGTCAGCCACTATAGCAACTTTATCTTATTTAATCCTCACAACCTGAGGTAATTATTTATCTCCATTTTAGAGATGAAGGAAATGAGGCCAGCAGAGGTTAACTTGCCTACTGCCTTGGCCAGTAAGTAGCAGAGCTGCAATTTACCCCTAGATCTTTCAGACACAAAAAAACTAAGCTCACAACTATTTTACTAAGTTGTTTCTCAAGACAATTTCCCCTTTCTTTGATCCTATATCTCATTTACTGTCTGTATTATATATTAAGCAATTAATTTCAGACTGCCTTTTCTTAGTTTCGTGCACATCAGATGCGTTCCACACCCTGTGCTAGGCCTTATGAATAAAAGATATAAATAGTAGTCTCTTCCATAAAGCAGTTTATCAAACTGTTTTGACTACAACCTACAATAATACAATTCAGATGGAGACCAGTACACACACACACATGCACACATGCATATACACCTATAAATACAAAACTGAGACAAAAGTTTCAAAAGATAATCCATGTTCTTTGTATATATAATATATCCTGACATTTTCTCTGGTATATTATACTTGACATTTTGTTTTTTCACTTTTTAAAAATGCTGGTCCATAGTACTATGTTAAATTCACAACTCATGGGTTATGACATACAGCTTAAAAAAAAAAAAAAAAAAGAAAATCCCTTCAGAGCCCCCAGGTTAAAGGGAGAAATAAGACATGAGTAACGATAAAAAATAATTACAGTAACAGTAGCCAACATTTCAGGAACTCTTATTATGTGTCTAGCATGCTGATAAGCACTTTACATGAATTACTAGAGCCAAGATCCAACCCAGGTCTGTTGGTTTGAATCCAACATTCATATTCTTTTCACCACACCACACTGCCCATGCAGCATGAAAAGTTCTATTGTAAAAAACATTTCCATGAAGCACGGAGGTCAAGGGAGGGAGGGAAGAGTTTGGAAGCTTCACAAAATGAAGATTCTGAATTGTGACCTGATGTAGACATTTTCAAGAATGTAGCAAATGAGCTCCTATAGGTGCTCTATAAATATTTGTAGATGGAATTCTTCTACCTTGTCTTATGATGTAGAAAAACAGCATGGTATTTTTAGATGAAAATCTATGTAATATTTAACTGATTCTATATCTCTCCTAATAGAAATCTCAAGGGACACAGCCACATGGCACTAAAAAAAAAAAAAAGTTTTAGCATTTGGTACAACTTCTCTATAAGAGTTGTCTATGAAAAGACATCCAGGACTAGGTGCTCCTGATAAGGAGACCAAGGTCCTAATCTCAGTTCTGTCATAAGAATTTCTGTATATTACTTTAAGCAGATGTGTTTACCTCTCTGGAATTCAGTTATTAATCTATAAAATGATAATCAAAACAGAACATATGATCATCAAGTTTCTTTCTAGTATTAATAAATTCGGGGGCTTCCCAGGTGGCACTAGGGGTGAAGAACCTGCCTGCCAATGCAGGAGACATAACAGACATGTTCAATCCCCAGATAGGAAAGACCTTCTGGAGGAGAGCATAGCAACCCACTCCACTATTCTTGCCTGGAGAATCCCATGGACAGAGGAGCCTGGTGGTCGACAGTCCACAGGGTCACAAAGAGTCAGACATGACTGAAGCAACTTAGCGCATGCACACACACACACACACACGTAAATTTGAAGAATAATACATTCTAATTATTCTAGTCCTAATAAACTCAGCAAATCCATGAAAAAGAAAAAATAGTTTTAATAAAAACCACTCACCTACAAAGACACGAGGATGAATCTGAGGCTCCAATAACACGTTAATGGGTCTCTTTCTTGTTGATCCCCTTAGCTGGATGTGGAAGGGAAGATGCACACACAATGGCCTGACATACCATTTCATCTGCCTGAGCCTAAACTTCCTCATGTGAGAGGCCAGTGATTAGAGGCCCACAGAGCAGCAGATTTTAGCCAAAGTGTCAAACCATGAAAAGATCTGCCTCCAGCAATAGAGAGCTCTCCATCATGGAAGTATGCAAGGAGATACTGGAGAGATGCTTGACAGGAACTTTGCAGAAGAAAGTTAAACGTGGAGTAAAGGCTGTGTTAGACGTCCTAAAAGGGAACGTCCAGTCTTAAAATTCTATAATTCTCTCCTCACACAACAACAGAAAGATTAGCAGATTCTGGAGGGGAAAAATTACCCAAGGAATTTTCTTCTCCATTCCCCTTCCCTCCTTCTCCAGGCCCACTGTTTCACTGTAGAAATGTAGAAAGGAGGGTACTCCAGCACCCCGAGACAACTGCTTACCCAACAGCATCAGACCAACCCCTTTCTTTACCCAGAGAAGTCTTTTAAGATCACTCAATCCACTCAGGTCCAAACTTTTTCTGAAGGCTTTCAACCTTTCTTTCAATCAAATCTTACAGAAACACCAATACTTAAACAGATAAAAAGTAGTACTGCACTGCCTGAAAAGGAGATGGGGAAGTTCCACTTCCTCAGCCTCTTTTCCACTTCCCATTCTCACCCCCATATTCTGTGAGGCTGCACTTCAAAACCCTGAGACTCTAGTGTAACACCTCCATGCTTAAGAAAACTAGGGTTCAGAGAGAACATGTCTTTAACAAGATCACACAGTCAGTGCCAACGCTGGAACTCAAAAATCAGAGGGGCTGACTTATAGGGCAGCCAATTTCCCATATCATCACACTGCTCCCTTGGGATAATCACATGCAAATCAATATGAAAGCATTTTTAAAAGCACTAAGTGAACAGACCTGTACAGTTCCCTCTGCAAAATTTCTCTAACGGTAAAATAATCATAATGCTCAGACTTCCAAGGAAAATTTCACCACACAGCACCCAACGACAAAGAAATCTTCTCATGTTCTCAACCCCTCAGTAAAGTGTCTATCTGTAAAAATAGGCATAATTATGTCACCAACTTTGAGAGTAGATAATTAAGACTCTGGAGGCTTCTGAAGGATTCTCTGCTCCCTGCATCTTGAGAAACCATCCCTTAAAGACATATGGGAATTCTCCTGGCATCCACCATGCATGAAACATGGAACAGAATCTGCATCTGTATATTATGGTTAACCAGGCTTCAAAGATTCTCTACAACTGTGATAACCAGCCTCCAAGACAAATACCCTGCCTTCTGGTATTTGCACCCTGTGTATCATTTCCCATTAGGTAGAAGAGTCAGTATGTATGATCAAAAAAATATAGCAGAAGTTAAGGTGTGTCATTTCTGAAATCAGACTATAAAAGACATTGTACCTTCTGTTCTGGTGGCTTTCTCCTCCCTCCAATCACTCACTGTGGGGAGGCCAACTCAAGGGCTGTAAGCTGCCCTATGGAGAGGCCATGTGGCAAGGAACTGAAGACATCAGCCTGTTAACAGCCAGCAAGAAACTGAGGCTGGCCAACAACCAGATGAGTGAGTGTGGAAAGGGATCCTCTAGGTTCAGTTGAGCCTCCAGATAATTGCAGTCCTGGGCAACAGTTTGACTGTAACCTCATTAGAGACACTGAGCCAGAACCACTCAGCCTAGTCACTCTAAGATTCCTCACCCTTAGAGACTGTGTGAGATAATAAATGTTTATTTTTTAAAGCTGTTAATTTTCAGAGGTAACTTATTTAGAGAGCAATACATAACTAATGCAACCACAAAACTAAGGTTTCCTGGGTTTACATCAGAAAGCCCCTATTATGAAACCAAAAGTCCAGCTGAAACAAACCCAAGGCCTCAAGGGTTGGAGCTTCCCTTTAAACAATAACTGTCTCCATGGCTTATTCATAGGGTGACCAAGTCACTAAATCTCTCTCAGCTGAGATTTCTGTGAATATATAAGGACATTTTCCTTGCAGAGTACTAAGAGGATTAAATGAGAATAATTTGTAAAAGTATCTTTAAAATAGTTGGAACTATACAAATTAAAGTTGTTACAAAGACTAGAAGATAACCCAACAAAGCCCACTTCCAACAGTAACCAAAAGGAGATGATGCTGCTCAGTGTAGTCAAATGGAAAGGCCTCTTCTCTGCCACTTATCCAACTGCATTAAAAGTATCCTCCTCTATCACTGCTTCTCATAATAACAACAAGAAAAAATTACCAGTCAAGCATAGTGCTAAGTGTTATCACATCATTTTCTCATTTAATGCTGTATTTAACCTATAGAGAAACTGAAACCTAAAAGAGGTTTAAATGATTTGGTTAGTAAGACAGGCAGAATTGGACTTCATATCCACACAACTCCAAAGACCATGTTCTTTCCACTAAACCAATATGCTGCTCACTACAACAAGGAGACTGAAAATATCCAATGCAGAAGGTGTACAGCCCCCACTTAACAAAAGAGCTACATAAATTAAAGAGACAGGAAGAAAAAAATCACCTTCCAAGTTAATCAGAAAATTCAAAGGTTCAGGAAATGTGGAATCTAGTCCTGTCTAGGGCACCAAGCAATTTTAACACCTTGGGCAAGTTATCAGCCATTGAAAATTTTCTAAACCCTCACATTTACAGAGTACTTTGGATTCTACAAACCATTCTGAGTACCCACAAATGTTTGACTGTCATAGCAACCCTGGAAGGTAGTTTTAATAATCTCCATTCTAGGGCTTCTTTGGTGGCTCATTGGTAAAGAATCCACCTGCCAATGCCAGAGACAAGGGTTCGATCCCTGATCTGGGATGATCCCACATGCCTCAGAGCAACTAAGCCCTTGCACAGCAACTATTAAGGCTGTACTCTAGAGCCCTGGTGGCTCAGAGGTTAAAGCGTCTACCTGCAATGCCGGAGACCCGGGTTCGATCCCCGGGTCGGGAAGATCCCCTGGAGAAGGAAATGGCAACCCACTCCAGTACTCTTGCCTGGAGAATCCATGGACAGAGGAGCCTGGTAGGCTACAGTCCACGGGGTCACAAAGAGTCGGACACGACTAAGCCACTTCACTTCACTTCACTTCTAGAGCCCAAGCGCCATAACTACTGACACCAAGAAACCCTAGAGCCTGTGCTCCACAACGAGAGAAGCCACCACAATGAGAAGCCTGCACACAGCAACTAGAGAGGAGTCCCTGCTACCCACAACTAGAGAAAAGCCCATGCAGCAATGAAGACCCAGCAAAATAAACAATTTTTTTAAAATCTCTATTCTATAAATGCGAAAACTGAGACTCAAAAAGAATTCCAGTAATTTGCCTGTGGCTATTAGACAGCTGGTACATGCCAGAGACCAATATCTAGATTTCTTATTCTCAGAAGTACCTGAGACGCAAAGGTTTTGGGGAATGCACAAAGGTCACAGCAAAGACAAGAATCCAATTTACTTCTTATCCCCCAATCCAGTGAGCTACAACCAGATATGCAAACCTGAAATGCTTTTTAAAAACACTAATTCCTGAACCCCATAACTACTTCTGCACCCCCTACACCTGCAAAAAAATATATATTGGGAGAGGAAGAGGGATCTAAGCATCAACATGTTTTTAAGCCTTCTAGAAGTACCCACACTTTAGAACTACTGCCCTAACCCCAAGAGACACAAGTTAAGAAATGTCATGATCCACCCTCAGTTTCTAATGTGAAATTCTTTGAATGAAGTTATCTACTTTTTTGTAAATTCATAACATTTACAAAGCAAAATATTTTCTATTATTATAAATGACATCTAAGTTAAAATAATTTAATTTGTTACCTAGAATAAATTTTTATGGGCCATTCAATCAGCATCCTAACGGTCAAGACTGGTTATGTGTTATGCAGCAATAAAATTGCTTATAGAAAAAGAAAAGCTGCCCACAATAGTATGCTGTGAATAAAACAACTAAAAATAATTGAAGTAATCTTTTGTCTCCAAATGTCCCTGCTTGGGGATCTCAGAACTACTTGGTTCCACTGAGATGAATTTCCTGGAGCATTCTCTAATTAGGGTTGTTTGGATACTGCAAAGACTTGTCTCATAACATTTCTACTTCTCTCTGCTAATTCAAATCTTACCTGACCAAGTTCTTTCCTTAACCATAAACCCCATTGTTATGGGTTTAAATGGTATCTGCCAAAAAAAAAAAAAAAAAAAAAAAGATTTGTTAAAGTCCTAACCTCTGGTACATCAGAATGTGACTTTGTTTGGAAATAGGGTCTTTACAGAGGCAATCAAACTAAAATGAGATCATGAAGGTCAGCTCTAACCCAATACAACTTGTGTCCTTATAAGAAGGGGAAGTTTTGACACAACAGACAGATACACATAAAGAAAAGACTGTGACGAGACATGGGGAGATGTTGTTCAGCTACAAGCCAAGGAATGCCTGAGACTTCCAGAAGCTAGGGAGAGGCCTGGAACAGATCCTGCTCTTGCATATTCAAGGGGAGCGTAGCCCTGCCATCACCTCTGATTTCAGATTTCTGGTTTCCAAAACTGTAAGGTTATAATCTTCTGTTGTTCTAAGCCAACGAGTTTGCGGTACTTTATTATAGTAGCCCTAGGAAACTAATCATCTACCTTTCACTAAATTCTCAAAGTTTGTACCCAGTTTATAAGCTGGGACTATTTAATTTTTTTAGCATATGCATCCTATATTCCTAATGAAATCAAAGCCTCTCAAGGAGAGGAACACCATTTCATATATCTTTTGTATTACCTACCACTTTCAGAGAAAGACTGACCTTGGAAAAGGTATTCAGGAAACATTTTCTCACTTGATTACTTTCTGGAAAATGCTCAACAACCACTGCTGGTTGTTTCAGAATTTGATAACCAGAAAATCACTTTTCCTACTTCTATAATTTTGTCACATTGGAATTAGCTATTTTAAAATCAAAAAAATTTTATGAGCTTTTTATGTATCTATTATACAAATAATACCACATACTCTCTAGTACTCATAAATAAAAATTTCACAAAATCACAGAACCATGTACTATTTGGGACTAGGAGAGAGCTTATAGACAGACCATCTAGTGCAATCATGAAGTAATATCTTCTTCAAAGTACACAATATCATTTCTCACTTTTACAGTAAATGCCACATTCTCTCTTGTCCATTGTATTTGTTACTGATTCACAGGGCTCCTTCTCACCACCCACCCACCACTAGGCTGTAAGTATACCAAAGGTTGAGAAAAAAAGTAGCAAAGTCAAAACAGAATCAATTTTTAGTCCAAAAGCAAAAATATACTGGTGAGATACATTAAGAGAATTAATCACTGAGGTACCCTAATAGATTAGGTCCTAAAGACCCCACAACTGCCTATGATGACAGGAAGTAGAGATTCCAAACAGCTCTCAGAAATTCACTTTGGTAGCTCTCAAAGGGGCAAACACAGCCTTCTGCTTAACTGACATAAATGAATTAGTAGACCCAAACCTCAAACAGACTAAGAACAACAATCTGGCCAAGTATCCTGTGGTCCCATGTCACCACTAGTGCAAAGAAAAGTCTAAGCCAGCACCAGAAAAACACTAACTCAGACTTTTCTGTTCCCAATAGGCTCCAGTGAATTCCCAAAGGAGGAATCTTCCAGGTTGTGCTGAAATCCAAAGAAAGGGAAAAGAAATACTAAAAGACATCAATACATTTTCAAATTGATAAACTCTTGTTTGTTCTCACTCAAGTGTCTCCTCCTCTATGGGGTCCTTATTGTCTCTTCTTCTCCCTTCTTCCTTCTTGCTTAAATAATACTTTGTACATCCCTCTATTATACATTCATCACTGAATGTTACAGCAAGTCTAGTGCCTCTCTCTCCTCTAAAAGCAGACACACAATAATCCATGGCTGCAAAAAGCTCACTGTAAAGCAACTGTCCTCCAATTAAAACTAAAAAATAAAATGAAGTTTTTAAAAAAGCTTTAACCTGCTCCTTCTCATGCTAAGACCTCATTACTCTGGCTTGTCCTAATACCAGAAAGAAAAGGGAAAAAGATGAAATATTTTCAACTAGCTGCCTGTTTACTGTGTGCTGTCTAAGAGCCATGGATCTGTACACTGTGATCCTTCTTTTTCTTTTTCAAGTATCAAGCTCTGGTCAGTATGGTAGGCAGGTACAGACAGACCCAATCCTATTTTTCCAAGACCTAGGCCTTAATCAGGCTAAAAAGGGACTGGAAGTTAGCATTAAAGGATCAGTGCTCTTCAAGAATCAGGAGAATCTCAGGCTCCTTAAAACAGTAAGGGAAGAAAGAACTCAGAGGACATGCACTCAATCTCCTCATTCTACAGTAAGAGAAGCTAAGGCCCAAAAAGGGGTAAGGATTTGGTCATGGTCTCATGGTCTGCTACAAGAAAAATCATATTTTGATTCCTAGCTCAGTATAACTTCTGAAAGATCTTTTCTCTTTTAAAAAAAATAATAATAATCTCCAAAATGAGACATAGGGAGGTAATTTGTCCAAGGCCATAGACCTAGTAGATGGCAAAGCCAAGATTTGAACCTAGGACAGAAGATTTATCCTCTCATTTATTTTCATGGTGAAGTTTTCGCAACTCCATTATATAAATGCAACTTTATTTTCTGTTTCTTTAACTTCTTTTGAAGTTTGCTTCTAGTTAAATTTGGCAGATTAAAAATACATTTATCTGTGTTCTTCCCCAAAATCACACTAAAATGACAGTAAAGGTATTTTTTAAAAAGGGTGGGGGGAATAAACCTAAACAAATAAAGAGAATGGGTGAGGGGGGTGTCAGAAGATGAGATATTTCAACAAAAATTTAGACTATCCATAATAAATGGGGTATTTGTAATCAAAAAAGAAGGGAAAAAAAGCTGTAACCCAGAACCTTGTATGGTCCCTAGGCCACAGAAATATGTGGTACTTGGACAGCAGGATCACATTCCCCGAAAAGAATCACTGGATTAGAACACACAAAGGAATAGGCCTAGGAAGTAGAAATTACGTGCTCAAACTCACAGTGAGCTAACAAGAGCTTGAAACCCAGTCTTAATTTTTTTGTTACCTTTCTGTAACTCATTTGCTATTAGACTTTAATAGCCCATGTCACAAAACAAGGAGACAGAGGTGTTTCCCAAGGTCTACCTTTTGTCTTCCTTTTCCAACTACAAAAAATACTTTGTGTTTAGGGTCTCCCTGGTGAGAGCTTAGGCTTTTCAAACAGTTGGGGTAAGAACCCCATATTCCAATTCATGCTCCAACTGTCTGATTCTACAGTGCAGAAGATGTAGGTTACCAGCACCTGACAAAAATATGACAAAGCTTGAAAACGAAAGATTTCAAAAGCACTAACACTGTTTCAGGTCAAAGCTGAGCTCATCCCCCTTGCCTATGAAAGTGTGAGAGAGGCAGCTTTTCATCCCTTTTTAGAACAGAACATGCCCAAAGGTAGGTGTTGTTACATCTGCCAACCAGCTAAAACAGATTTATTTTTAAATGCCTAGTTATAGGATTGCCTACAGAACCAATTGAGGCATTAATGAGTCTAAGGCCATTTCTTAATGCACAGCAATAACGTTGAGTGCCACAGCTATTCGAACCCTACTCCCATTTGAACTCTCATCCATCAGTGCACTAAACGTCTACATATTCAATTTGTGTTTTTCTGATGTGCACTGAAAGAATGCTAAATTAGGAGTCAGAATAGTTCTAAACACAGCTCAAGCTTTGGAGTCAGCACACAGGTTTGAATCCTAGTCTTCTGAATCCAATCTCTCTGGGTCTCAATTTCTTCATATGTAAAATGGACATAATACCTACATGAGAGACCTAGTATAAGGATTGCGATTATGTATATAAGACAGCTTGCACAACAATAAGTCACTCAATAAATGTTAGTTTCTTCTTTTATTGACCACCTGGTAAATACCAGGTATTTTCAACCTTCAAAGGGCTGATTGCTTTGAAGAACTGTTTAGGGTGGAACAGGACAGGTGAACAAATAATTCCAATACAATATAATGCAAATAGGTACAATACAAAACAGTAAATGCTTTTACAGTCATTGGAACAAAGTTATCACATAAACACTAAAAAAAGGGGATATTAATTCTCTCTGGAACAGGAGGAGAGTACCAGGGAAGGTACCAGAGACAGAGATATCTGAAATGGGCCTTGAAGATTGTTGAGTGAAAAAACAGTAAGCAAAGGAAAACATCTTAAACAAAAAAAACCATGAAAAACAAGCTAGGGAGACATGACAGAGAACATATGGCTTATTTAAGCAACAGTGAGAAAACTCAGAGGAGAGCAGAAATGAATGGGTTACACAGGACCAGAAGATTAGCATAAAGAAGGGCCGACCCACAGGAATATTTTGTTGAGAGAAAAGTGGTTATGAGAGGCAAAGAGAGGTAGTCATTTGAGAAACTCTTGAGGAAAGTATTCACCAGAGAACAGAAATGAAAATGGCCTAGGAATATTAATCGTATATAAGTGAGGCATTTGGAATTTAAAAGGAAATGGCCTTTCTTTAAGGGGTGAAAATAGCCCAGACAGCTCAGGGTAGAAACTGATATCTACTGGCTAAGGAACCCAGGCTGCTTCTTCCTCTTTGAGGACAAGACTAGACTTGATGGGTGTTTGGTGCAACCAGGTTTGAGGAAGGTGCTTCTGCCACTTCCTGAAGCTTTACACAACTCAGTTCAACCTCAAAAGGGAACACTAGCCCGCACAGTAACAGTCTAAAAAAAAAAACTAAAGCAGGCAATAGACTTTAAGGGAAACTAGGCAGAGGACTTAAAGAGGGACAGTGAGACTATAGAACAAGAGAGGCTTATCCAGTGCATCCAATGATCTGTTATCACATTAATGGAGGAAGTAGCAATAGAACAGCTGCAAGACCATTATCTAAATGTCTGAGTTGTGGGAGCCCCAGAGGTCATCTAGTCCCATACCTCATTGTACAGAGTAACAGGCAAGGAGAGCTTGGCCTAAAAACAATTTAGCATACACCTTACACTTCAGGCAGGCTCTTTACCTTATCTCAAGACAGAACAGTAAAAGATGTGCTATTTTCCCAATGAGACACTAAGTTCTTTAGAGCATTATAAAGTTTGCATTAGTTACTTTTATGGACTTCTAGAGTATATAATGCTTTCCTTTTTGATCCCACAGGTTACAAAAAATTCACCTTGAGGACTGGGTTATCCCCAGGCAAATAACAGACTAGAAGATAGTTTCTTAATACCTCATCCCAACTGCTCTAATGTCTGAATCTATGACTTTCCAGATCACGGCATCTGGACCCATCACTTCATGGCAATAGATGGGGAAACAGTGGAAACAGTGGCTGACTTTATTTTGGGGGGCTCCAAAATCACTGTAAATGGTGATTGCAGCCATGAAATTAAAAGACACTTGCTCCTTGGAAGGAAAGTTATGAGCAACCTAGATAGCATATTCAAAAGCAGAGATATTACTTTGTCAACAAAGGTCTGTCTAGTCCAGGCTATAGTTTTTCCAGTAGTCATGTATGGATGTGAGAGTTGGACTATAAAGAAGCTGAGTATAGAAGAACTGATGCTTTTGAACTGTGGTGTTGGAGAAGATTCTTGAGAGTCCCTTGGACTGCAAGGAGATCCAACCAGTCCATCCTAAAGGAAACCAGTCCTCGGTGTTCATTGGAAGGACTGATTTTGAAGCTGAAACTCCAATACTTTGGCCACCTGATGCAAAGAGCTGACTCATTTTAAAAGACCCTGATGTTGGAAAAGACTGAAGGCAGGAGGAGAAGGAGACGACAGAGCATGAAATGGTTAGATGGCATCACCGACTCAATGGACATGAGTTAG
The DNA here is from genome assembly GCF_019923935.1 of Bubalus bubalis. Lineage (NCBI taxonomy): Eukaryota > Metazoa > Chordata > Mammalia > Artiodactyla > Bovidae > Bubalus > Bubalus bubalis. Next base: position 99,065,086 of record NC_059161.1, on the reverse strand, counting down.
GGTAAACTCCGGGGGCTGGTGATGGACAGGGAGGCCTGGCATGCTGTGGTTCATAGGGTCGCAAAGAGTCGGACACGACTGAGTGACTGAACTGATGACTCTTCAGGGTAGAAAACGTTCAGTAAAATCTATTCTGTTTCGATTCCTGTGCTGAGAATAGGAAACACAGATTTGAATCAGATAAGACCCTTGCTTTCAAGAGGCTCCCATTTAGTAAAGAAGACAGACATGGCAATCAGTGATTATCTGTGAGTCATAAAGACATGGGTACAAATCTTAGGTCTACCTTTTACTAGCTAAGGGAAGTCATTTCCTTTATCTAAATTCCTTATTTCTTATCTGTGTTACTGAGGGCAATATTATCAGCTTACCTCAAAGAGTTACTCATTAGCATTTGTCAAGATGATGTATTTAAAGTGCCCAGAAGAATGCCTGGTCTCCGGTATATACGTTTAGTATGCATTAATGAATTAATGACTTATATGAGAACATCCTTTTTGTGAGGGGAGGGGGAGAGAACTCCTCAGCATTATGCTTTCCCATAATCCTGGAACGTCTGAGGAAATACAGTTTCCCTGACCATGAAGATCTCAAGTTCCCCAGCTCCCATGCATTATAACCACAAACCCCATCCCAGCATTAAAAACCAGAAAGAGGAACCTGGTAGGTGCCACACAAAGACTAGGGTTGAAGAAAATAGTTGTCTGGCCTAACCAAGACTGCAAAGGGAAGTCAGCAGTAAAGCAAAACTTAAAAATTCCAAGACCTGAAATCCTTCAAATTCCTAAGGTTAAAAACTAGAAACACCTGGTTAAATACAAGTATCTCTGCTGGGTAGAGCTGGTGAGAGATTAGCGGCCACCAGGGATTTATGGACCCCTATGGGTGCAATGGCAGCCCACTGCAGTACACTTGCCTGGAAAATCCCATGGGTGGAGGAGCCTGGTAGGCTGCAGTCCATGGGGTCGCCAGGAGTTGGGCACAACTGAGCGACTTCACTTTCACTTTTCACTTTCGTGCATTGAAGAAGGAAATGGCAACCCACTCCAGTGTTCTTGCCTGGAGAATCCCAGGGACAGAGAAGCCTGGTGGGCTGCTGTCTATGGGGTTGCACAGAGTCGGACACGACTGAAGCGACTTAGCAGTAGCAGCAGCATGGGTCACAGCACTTCTCCATTTCAGATATTCATTCTTTCAATAAAATATATATTGCATATCTACTCTTAAGTCAGGTGTTTGGAGTAACAGAGGATTTAGATATTGTCCCAAGAGTTTGAGGTACTTACAGTGTCAGAAACTTAGATCATAATGAAAAAAAGTTTTCACTTTTAATTAAGGTCCTGACATACTGATATTCTGTGGACTGCAGGCAGTAGTGACCAGAAAGAGAACATTTGTCCCATTTCCATTCTTCCTCCCAAGTTTCCCAGTCACCAAGCTTCCTCCACCTCTTCTTCAAACAATTCACCACATTCAATGCCTGCCATTTTCAGAGGCTCTTCCCTGGGTTGAAAAGTCTGACTATAGACCACTGTAGTTTAGAATGGAAACCTGACTAACAGCAAAGCCCTTACCCTACCCCACCTATAGTTCCTGATTCAACTCTACAAAAAGTTTCAAAGCCACAGAATAAGTTCTGCTATATCCATGTTAAGCCTTTAGAGGAACAGTTCTGAGAAGGCAGAACTAAGTCATCTGAGAAGAGCTCACTCACTCACTGAACATCTATTATGTGCCAGGCACCATTCTGAACGTTTTACATACACTAAAGCCCTCAAAACAACTCTGCAATAGAAATACTATTGTTCCAATGTTACAAAGGAAAAACTGTGTTCACAGCAATTAAGTGACTTGCCCAAAAATCACTGCTTATAGGTGATACAGCTGAAATCCATAAGCAAATTGGCCACATCTGTCTTAAGATCCCTTTTTTCCAGTGCATCTTACGTGTTATTCTAGTAATAACCCTGTGAAGCAGGTAAGAAAGTATCAGCATTATCCTGTTTTACAAAGGAGGAAACGGGTACTTACGGAAGTGGTATTACTTTTCTCAGGAACAAGCCAGTAAGTGGCAGAGTCGTGGATTTTACCTAGATCTTTTGCCCTCAAATCTGTGCTCTTCTCACTACTCCAAGTTTCCTCTAACACTCACTGCCTTGCAGAGCAGTGTAGCAGTATTTAACAGCCAGAAGGTCTGAGATGTGATCCTAACTCTGGAACTCGCTTATTGTATAATACTGAGTAATTTGTCTTCTTTTGGCCTTAGTTTTCTCATTCATAAAATAAGGGTATTAGATTGGATAATCATTAGGCTCCCCTTCAGCTGGAAATCTAGACTTTAATTACTACCAACAGAACTATGAAAAGCAGTTTCTCTGGTTTCCTTGCCACCCAACAGTAACTCTTTAAAAGAAAAAAAAAAAAAAATTAACTGTTATTTATAGTACAGATAAGGTAATTTCTACTCTATGCCACAGAGTAGAAATTATACATTCAATTGCATTCCTTCCTTCCTCAGACACTCCAGATGTAAAAACAGAAAAGGCCACAAGCCACCTAATAACACAATGCTGGCACCTTCAATAAGTGGCACATCTGATAACATGTCAAATGTGTCTAGGAGGGAAGAATGTATTTATGTCAGGGCCCTTCTTCCCACTGCTGGATTCACAACACTTCTATTCACTTGGTAATCTTCCTAGGTTGGGACATCAGTTCTGCTTCATTTACAGTAGACTATCAGACTGGTTCCAAATAGGAAAAGGAGTTCGTCAAGGCTGTATATTGTCACCCTGTTTATTTAACTTATATGCAGAGTACATCATGAGAAAAGCTGGACTGGAAGAAACACAAGCTGGAATCAAGATTGCCAGGAGAAATATCAATAACCTCAGATATGCAGATGACACCACCCTTATGGCAGAAAGTGAAGAGGAACTCAAAAGCCTCTTGATGAAAGTGAAAGTGGAGAGTGAAAAAGTTGGCTTAACGCTCAACATTCAGAAAATGAAGATCATGGCATCCAGTCCCACCACTTCATGGGAAATAGATGGGGAAACAGTGGAAACAGTGTCAGACTTTATTTTGGGGGGCTCCAAAATCACTACAGATGGTGACTGCAGCCATGAAATTAAAAGACGCTTACTCCTTGGAAGGAAAGTTATGACCAACCTAGATAGCATATTCAAAAGCAGAGACATTACTTTGCCAACAAAGGTTCGTCTAGTCAAGGCTATGGTTTTTCCTGTGGTCATGTATGGATGTGAGAGTTGGACTGTGAAGGAGGCTGAGCACCGAAGAATTGATGCTTTTGAACTGTGGTGTTGGAGAAGACTCTTGAGAGTCCCTTGGACTGCAAGGAGATCCAACCAGTCCATTCTGAAGATCAGCCCTGGGATTTCTTTGGAAGGAATGATGCTGAAGCTGAAACTCCAGTACTTTGGCCACCTCATGCGAAGAGTTGACTCATTGGAAAAGACCCTGATGCTGGGAGGGATTGGGGGCAGGAGGAGAAGAGGACGCCAGAGGATGAGATGGCTGGATGGCATTACTGACTCGATGAAACTGAGTCTGAGTGAACTCCGGGAGTTGGTGATGGATAGGGAGGCCTGGCGTGCTGTGATTCATGGAGTCGCAAAGAGTCAGACACGACTGAGCGACTGATCTGATCTGATCTGATCAGATAAAAACAATTTACAGGTGACTTTTTTTGTCTTAATAATATATTTATTTACTTTTGGCTATGCTGGGTCTTCATTGCTCCGCCGGCTTTCCTCTAGTTGCAGTGCTCAGGCTTCTCATGGCAGTGGCTTCTCTTGTTGCAGAGCTTGGGCTCTAGGGTGCATGGGCTCAGTAGTTGCAGTTCCTGGGCTCTAGAGCACAGGCTCAATAGTTGTGGTGCACGGGCTTAGTTGCTCTGTATCATGTGGGAGCTTTCTGGACCAGGGACCAAATCCATGTCTCCTGCATTGGCAGACTGATTCTCTACCACTGAGCCACCAGGGGTGCACCTATAAGTGACTTTTGACTAATTAATATTACAGAACAAAAAATGAAATGTAACCCCAGATGCAATTCTTCCTTGCCAAGAAAACAGAAGAGGCTAAGAAGCAGGACCCAAGACTGGATAAATTACTTTCCTGTCTTAGTTTCTTTACATGTAAAGCAAGGAAGAGAGTCCAAGCCAATCCTAAACACCTTTCCCACTGTAATCTAATATAATTTATAAATATTTTATATTTAGAAAATGTGAAATGTATAAAAACCAAAAGATCAAGAGGGCATAGTTTTACAAATTAAAAAGACCTCAGAGAAGAAAATAAAAAAAAATGCCAAGGCAGAACATAAAATATGTATGGTCACATGACCTCCAATACATGGTAGTTATAAAAGAAAAAAGAAACCACTATAGTCCTGTGACAGCTGAAGTAAATAATTCACATAATTCCCTCAGGATAAGACTGCAGAGGCAGAAAACCATTGCTCATGCAGCTAAACTAGAGCTGACCTGAATATGAATATGAACTGAATATGATTAGATCTAAAACAATCACTGAGAATCAGGGAACTGTCTCAGGAGGAAAGGCAATCCTAAGGGAACACACCTCTCCTTGACCTCAGACTAAAAATCATCCTGCTTTAACTAAGCATCATTATTTTAAGTAAATATTTACTTATTAATATGCTAAATGATGAACTAAGCACTTTGGCATACCTTTGTTCATTTAATTCTCCCAACACTCCAGTAGTTATATAGTCCCTATTTTACAAAAAAGGAGTTTGAAGCTCAGAGAGGTAAAGATGACCAGGATGAGAGCCTAATCTCTGACTCCAAGTTCAATGTACTTTCTACTGCATCCCTATTACAATCTATCTCCTTTACTGGTCCCTCACACGTCCCTTATCTAGTCTGAAATCTCACAACAGCCTTGTGAGGCAAGTGTTCAAGATTCATCATGAACTGATTGATCCCTACTCACCTTTACAGGTCTGAAAGGGATGCTACTGGCTGCTCAGCATCCATTCCCCTTTTCCTCTCTCTTATTAGAGCCCTGATTTTTATCAGGTATTCATTTCTCAGTAACCAATGTAACTAATGCAGTTCTCAAATTTTAGTATATTGCCAGAGTCAAAATCACCTGGAGAGCTTGTTAAAACACATATTCCTAGACCCAGAGTTTTTGATACATGCCCTGAGACTTTGCATTTTTAACAAGCTCCCAAGTGACTATGGGCTTCCCTGGTGGCTCAGATGGTAAAGCGTCTGCCCGCAACGTGGGAAACCTGGGTTCAATCCCTGGGTCAGGGAGATCTCCTGGAGAAGGACATGGCAACCCACTCCAGTATTCTTGCCTGGAAAATCCTATGGACAGAGGACCCTGGTAGGCTACAGTCCATGGGGTCACAAAGAGTCGGACACAACTGAGCGATTTTTCTTTCTTTCTTTTTTCCCTCCTTCCTTCCCTCCCCCCTTCCCCTCCCTCCTCCCCTCCCTCCTCCCCTCCTCTTCCCTCCTCTGCCTTCCCTTCCTTTCCTTTTCTTTTCTTTCCTCTTTTCTTTCCTTTCAAGTGACCATTTTTTGAAAACTACTGTCCAAAAGGAAAGCTGGCCCCAAAACCAGATCCAGGGGTAGGTCTTCACTCTACATCCAAACCAAACATAATAATCCCATTCTTCTTGCCAGTGAACAGTCCAAGAATGCAGGCTTAACCAACTGGCATCTGGCACATCCCTGGAATCTCATGATTGTTCAAGGATTGATACGTGGCCTAAGGTGGTCCAACTGGACTAAAGAGAAGAAATTTTGTCCATTTTGGGAGATGAGGTCAGTGTCTGTCTCTCTCTCTGCCTCTTTCTGCCTCTCTCCCTCCCTTTCCCCTGACCCTTCTGTCTATGTATCTCTCTCATCCACTGGTTAACAAAGAAATTTAGCTCCTCTGTTTCCATCAATTTACCACCATGATGGAAGGCAACTTGGGGATAAAATAACACAATCTTTTACTTTTGTGTTGTTATAATCTAAAGTGACATAAATTTCACTATGATTTATGCCAAATTTGAGTAGAATTGCTGCTTACAGAATTCCAAAAGATACAGAATCTGGTACTCAGATAGGACTTAGTGACTAAACAATAACAACTGGAAGAGGGTACAACCCACTTGAATACTCTCTATAGCAGAATATGTAAATCAGTTTGCTTAACACCTATTCTAACCCCTTTCAAGCAGAGACTGAAAAGAAAAAAAAAAAACCCTTTATTTCCCAGATTCCCTTTTTTTTCACTCTTTACTTCCATTCTATTATATTCCATAACACTCAGAATCCCACTTCTTATCTCCGAAAGCACTTAATATTTATGAATTATCAATCCAGCTAACTTTTATCTGACAAATAATAGGTACTCCCAGACTCCCCTCTACAAGTCATTTTTGGTTCTGCTACTCAGATGCTCTCACACTAGATAATGATTTGGAACAATATTAGATGAATGGAGGGAGACTGGGCATAGGACATCCCTTTTGCTGGAACAAACTGCAACCAAGACAGCATAGTTCTAGATCTAGCGGTTGCAGCAACAGCCTCCTGATTCCGCAGCTTCTAAAGCTGCAAAGACAGTCGCATTCTTGAGAGCTCTGTTCTCTGGTGTAGTTTAGAAAGTTTATTCCTGGAAGTTCAGCCTGGATTCATTTCTTCCATTCTCCAAAGACTCATTAATCTCTCTGGTACCCATTAATAAATCCATTTTCCTTGAACTTGTTAGAGTAGATTCTGTTACTTGCCCCCACCAATAAGAACCTGACCAAAAAACTGCCCTACACTAAAGATAACATATAATATTTACCATCATATTCCCATAATAACTGACTCTTTCCTTCCTTGTCTTTGCATCAATTCTTCCCTCAGTGTAGAAGGTCCTCCTACACAATCATCCCATTTGCAAAAGTTGCCCACTTCCTCCATGAAGAGATTTACATAACGAGGAATTAACTACAGAAGAAAGGAAGAAAACCAACTTGACAGAGGAAACTGAGCCCTGAAGAAAGAGCAGTATGACATCTGGCAGAGAAGGGGCAAGGTGAAGGAGACAGTGTTTCAAGCGTAAAGAGTAACATTTACAACGGCAATAAAGTATCTCTTGCCACCAAGGACTGACCCTACAAATTCACAACTTGCTAGAGCTGGGAGTGATGCTGTCCCACATACTGAGGTTTGCTTAAAAATGTATATGGATACAAGTGACTTTTATAGTCACTTGTCAATAATTACAAAGCACAATAACTATGCACAAAAAAACTATTATATTAGGGGCTATAGGAGCTAATTCCCAAAGCAGAGATCACAGTCTTCCACTCTTAAAGATTTATAGTGTAGAGGGAAACAAAGACATCTGAGAAGATCCAGGACACAACACGAAAACTAAAAAGATAAGTGCAAATTCACATCAGCTGTAAAGACAAAAGGTTCAAGTCACTGGAATATCTAAAAGTAGGTGTACAGATATATAAAAAATATATCTAAAAATATTCAGAGAAAATTTTCCTAAAAGAATTCATTAACTCACCAAATATTTACTAAGTATCTACTATATGCTAAAAATTATTTTAGGTACTTGAGGATACAGAGAAGCAAGTAGACAAGGTCCTTGCTTTTATAAGGCTTAAATTCTAACTGAAGGAGAATTGGGAACAAAAGTTTCGAGAACAGGGCTGTAAATCAAAGCCCTGGTCATTAGGCTCATTTTCACTCCCCTCCTCTGCAATAATAATGACAGTCAGCATTTACAGAACAATTATTAAGTGCCAGAATCTGTTAAGTGCATTACAATTATTATGTCTTGTAATCCTGGTAACAAACCTATGAAGCAGGTACTACTGTTAGTACCATTTTAAGGATAAGGAAACTAAAACTACAGAGGTTAAGTAACTGTGCCCAGATCACAGAGTCCAGAATTGGTAGGGAAACAGGATTCATGGTTAGGTCTGTAGCAAGGGTTTTTAGCTGCTACACAATATACAGGACAAAATTATCTTTACATGAGATATAGATTTGTTAAAATGGGGGCATGGAACTGTTAATGCGGCATGAGACTGACCATCTCTGAGGTTTTCTTTTTCCTTATCCCACAAAATGAAGGAATAGATTCCCTAAGCAAGGGTCACTTTCAGCATCTGTTTCTATGGTTTCAAAAACAATGTCAAAAGGTTTCTAGGTGCCTAGTGAAAAGGTACTTTGAAAGCTGACACTATATAGTTCTTAGCCACGGGCTGGGACCCTGTGTTTCCATGCTTTCATTAAGGGGTAAATTAGCATCATATTAATTGGCACAAACAGCTGTAGCATGAACCTCCTGCAGGATAGAAGCCTGGCCGCAAAGAGAACAAAGAGAAAGGCAGGAAAGCAATGATTGGCTGACCTGGATCCATCTAGGTCAGGCATGGCATTTGGTCCCTCTGCATTTCTAAGTTCTCATGAATGTGGATGCCCAGGCTGCAGCCCAAAGCCTTCCTCATTTCCATCTCAATCTCCAGGAAGAATTACAATGATAACAAGAGCTACTGAGGCAGAGAGCCGACTCTGAATATTAAAGTACACGCTAGGCAGGAGCTAGCAAGGAATAATAAGAGAGGTTCTCCATTAGGACATATCAAAGCACAGCAGTCAAACTCTACTCACTTACTTGCTATGTAAACTCTGTACCAAACAGTACCTTTTTCCCCATCTTCAGCCACACCATGTGGTTTGTGGGATCTTAGTTCCCCTCCCCAAATGGCATCTTTTCAAAGCACTTTTCCAAATCTCTTCTATTACTGGTCACTTCTTCCTAACACTTTGCTTTATTAGGTATCTCCTATATACCAGACTCTGAGCTAGGCTCCAAAGGAATATAATGAATAATGCACAGTCCCCAACATCAGGGAACTAAACCCAATAGGCACAAAAACATACAAAGGAATTCCTGTTATCTGAGGATAGCTAATACCTAAAAATGCCAATTAAGTTAACCGATGAGAGACAAAAATTTCCTAGTAAATAAAAACAAATAAAAAGTAGATGAGGCTTTTTATCAAGATAAGTATAAAACAAAATTTGTAATCTGTAATTTAATAAAATTTAAGCTATAATCACCACCAAGGTAATTCTTAAACCAAAGATCACTCACTGGTCATTTCACATTTGGCTTTCAGAACACACTGATGAGAGGATCAATTTTGTAAAAGTATTCAAGAACTTCACCAATTTTTCCCAAGGGTCTCTCTGAATCCTTTGTTACTCAAATTGTTAGGGGAAGCACACTGATTGAAACCGCCCACCCTGGCCAGGTATCATAGTAACCATTTGCATGGGTTGTTTTATGACAGGAGATCCTGATAAGGAATACGGAACTAATAAGCCACCACCAATCAGAAAAGCTCGGGAAAGGTCTAAAGGAGACACCGCGTGTCCGTCCACTTCCCAGAATCCCTCTCGCTAGCATTCATCTTGGCTGAGCGATGCATGCATGCGCCACCAGGAAAGACTCTGAATTAGAATGATTGGCCAAAGACCACCCGGAAACTAATCCCATCACCATAAAACCCAAGCCATGCGGCACAGCAGTTCTCCTGGGTTCCCTTACCCTACTGCTCTCCACCCGGGTGCCTTTTCCCAATAAAATCTCTTGCTTTGTCAGCACATGTGTCTCCTCGGACAATTCATTTCCGAGTGTTAGACAAGAGCCCAGTTTCGGGCCTTGGAAGGGGGTCCCTCTTCCTGCAACAAAATCATTTTCCTCTGAGTCTGCTATTATGTCTTTATTCACACTAATTTTTCCTTCAGTTTTAAACTGGTCTAACTTTACTTAATTCTCATTTGTCAGTGACATGGCTGTGTGTGGTTCAAGCCATTCTCCAGCATAACTTTATTTCAAATTCATACAATTCTTCATGTTTTGCAGAAATTTCAGCTTTTGTTTTAGAACATACTTGCATCATATTCTTAGATGTTAATTATCCTACCATTAGAAATGTAACTACTGACAAAGAGGATGAGAACAAAGCCCAGGGGTGAGCAATGTAGGGGATGTTTGACTGGGGACTGATTTTATAAGTGATTGGTTGCCATGGATAACAAATGACCATCCATACATCTAATCACAGTCCAAAGGACAGAATGAGTGCTATGAAAATTCAAAAAAGCTTAATAAATATTTGTTGACTGACAGTGGATAAATTATTTTATTCAAAAGTTCAGTGAGTTTATTGAGAAGTTTATTGAGAGCCTACTATATCCCAGACACTGTTCAAGATACTGAGTATACAGCAAGGAACAAAACAAAATATTACCTGTCTTAGACCTTTTGGGCTGCTGTAACAGAATACCTGATGCTGGGAAAGATGGTTGGATGGCATCACTGACTCAATGGACATGAGTTTGAGCAAACTCCAGGAGACAGTGAAGGACAGGGAAGCCTGGCATGCTGCAGTTCATGGGGTTGCAAAGAGTTGGACACAACTAAGTGACTGAACAACAACAATGGAATACCATGGCTGGCTCGGTGGCGAAGAATCCACCTGCAATGCAGAAGATCCGACTTTGATCCCTGGGTCAAGAAGATGCCCTGGAGAAAGAAATGGCAACCCACTCCAGTATTCTTGCCTGGGAAATCCCATGGACAGATAAGCCTGGAGGACTACAGTCCATGGGGTCATAAGAGAGTTGGACATGACTTAGCAACTAAATAACAACAGCAGAATACCACAGACTATGTGGATTACAAACAACAGAAATTTATTTCTTACAGTTCTGGAGACTGAGAAGTTCAAAATCAAAGGACCAGAAGATTCAGTGTTTGGTGAAAACTATGTGATTCATAGATAGTCATTCTCTCTCACATAGCAGAAGGGGAGAATAAGGACACTAATCCTATTGTGTCCTCATGATCTCAACCCCTCTTAAAGGTCCCACCTCCAAATATCACATTTGGTATTTGGATTTAATATGAATTTGGGGGAGACATAAACATTCAGTCTATAGCATACCATCAAGGAATTTATAGTCATGAATGAGTATATGAGGGCTAAAAGCCTACAGGGAAAAATTGGCAGCTTAGTTGATTTAAGTTGAATATTAAAGAGTAAAGAGCTTTAATAGCATAAAGGAAAAAGGAATTCCAGGCTGAAGGAACAAAGTGATATATGAAAGTGAATAAAATTCAGTCTTTTAGGGATGGATTAGGGTCAAGGGAGATGAGGCTGAAGAAATAGATGGGATCATATTGTAAAGCTCCCTGAGTAACAAACTAATTAGCATATTATTCCATCAGCAATGGGGACACCCTGATGGGTTTTGAGAAGAATAGTTAACAGGATCAGGAAAATTATTCCAGACAGACTAATGGGTGAACAAGAGGACAGAAAGACTGGTGGCCAGGACACTAGTTAAGAGCTAATTAAAAACCTAGAGAAAAGATAATTATGGTCTAAACCAGAGCACAGAAGAGAGAAAAACAAATTTGGAAAAAACTTCCGAGATAAAACTGACAAGGCTTGATAATCCTTGATAATGTGAGCTCATTCATTTAGCAAATATTACAACACTCACTATATTCTGGCACCACATTAAGGTGATGGGGAACAAAGGTGAACAAAAGAGATATGATCTTTGACCCCAAGGAGCGGAAAGGCTAGACTTATAAAACAGTCAGTAAGGACAGAATTACAGGTCATTATAAAAGCCATTACAGGGCCTTCCCTGGTGGTCCAGTGGTTAAGAATTTGCCTGCCACTGCAGGGGACACTGGTTTGATTCCTGGTGTCGCAAGATTCTACAGGCTACAGGGCAACTAAGCCCCTGGGCCACAACCACTGAAGCCTGCACACCCTAGAACCTGTGCTCTGCAACAAGAGAAGCTACTGCAATGAGAAGCCCAAACACTGCAACCTGAGAGTAGCCCCCACTTGACACAAATAGAGAAAGCCCACATGCAGCAATGAAGACCTAGTACAGCCAAAAATAAACAAATAAATTAAAGCTATTACAGAAAAAAACAAAATACAGTAAGAGGATAATGAAGGTGATCTTCTTTAGATCAGATAGGTCCTGGTTCACAGCAGATACCCAATATTTAAAAAGAAGAAAATACTCAATTTTCTTAAAGAAGAAAAAGAGGCGGGAGAAAGCAGCTAGACTTCTGAAGGAAACCAGAAACAGCGGTTAGGGGAACCATACCAGGGGAGAACAGGTGTGAAGGCCCTGAAGCAAGAGAGACTTTCTCAAACTTTAGGGGATGCCAATCTCTCTGAATCACAACCACTGAGGTGAAGAGTTGCACAAGATGAAGTTAGAGAAACAAAAAACAAGGCCAAGTCACTCAAAACCTTAAAATCATGTTTAAGATTTGATATTTGGGAATTCCCTGGTGGTCCAGTGGTTAAGACTTAGCACTTTCACTGTTTTTACCAGGGCCCAGATTCAATCCTTGGTTGGGAAACTAAGATCCCACAAGAAACGCAATGTGGCCAAAAAGAAAAAAAATTATATTTTTTCCTAAATAAAATAAAAAGCTTTTACAGGTTTCAAGCACAGAACTCAGTTAAAAGATAGTTCAAGGTAGAGAGGATAGTAGTCTGAATTAGGGAGGTGACAGCAGAAAGGGAGAGAGGTAGATGAATTCAAGAAATATACAGAAGTAAAATTAACAAGGTTGGGAGTGCAGTTTTCCATATGAAGGAAAGGAGAGAAGGTGGTGTCAGAGATGAATCTTAAATTTCAGGTTTGAGCAACCAAAAAACAAAAATCCCACTTAGTAAGACAGTGATAACCGGAAGAGGACCAGGTTTATGAAAAATGACCAAAAATGTAGTTTAGAGCATAGTAAGTAGGAGATGTTATAAGACTCCAGAGTAGAAATATCAAGCAGGCAATTGAATATAAGGATCTAGAGTTAAGGAGAGAAGTTTAAGCTAGAGGTATCTGGGAAAATAGGGAAGCTGTGATCATATATACAGTATTCAAAGAGAGGACAATGAATGAAATCAAGCAGAAAGAGAGTACAATGTAAGAGAAAAGGATCTCTCCCTTGAGGAATTGCAACATTTAAAGTCAACATTGTAGAAAAAGGCAACAAAATAAACGGAGGAATGGTCAGAGGTAGGAGACAAATAAGTAAAGTGATATCACAGAAGGGAAAAGAATATTTTTAAAGTGGGAGTAATCAATAAAATAAATATATTGAGAGGTCCAGAAAGATAAGAATGAAAAGGAAATTCCATGGCTGCTAACAACACAAAAGAGGGCCATGCAGGCATTGTGAGCCTCTTGATGAAAGAACACACCAACACATATAAAGCGGTCATGCAAAAAAAAACCCTGAATTTTATCAAGCCTCTAGATTCTAACTTATAAGTAATATATAGGACCAAGGAACTTCTTAAATTGTAACAGGGTGATACAAAATGCAGAGAGTGAGAAACTCAATAGGACAACTGGTTTCCTCAACAAATAATCTGAAAGGTGGGGTGGGTGGGGGTGGAGAGACTGAGAGGGAATTTAGAAATTAAAGAAGACATAAATGAAATATCAGCCAATCTCTCTGTGTAGCCTTTGTTTCAAACTACTAAAGAAAAAAAAAAATGATTTCTGCACCACAACAAAACATTTTGATGACATTAAAGAATTATGGGAAGGGAGGTGATATGTGTGGTTATGGTTTTGGAGTGGTTTGCTTTTTTCTTTTTTAAGTAAATTTGGCACCATACAGGTCATTATGGACTTTAGCACAAGCAGTTATGATAAGGTGGTGGGGACAGAAACAGAGTGGAGTAGGCTGCCAAGTAAATAGGAGGTAAGGAATTAGAAGCAGAAGTTGTAAACAGCTATTTAAAGAAGACTAGCTTTGAAAGAGAGCAAAGATAGTGCTTAGCTTGAAGGCTGACATGGGGTCTCAGGAGCACTACTGTGTGGTGGAGAAGAAAACTGTTTTCCTTTAAATAAAGCATTTGAATACTGCTTATGATAACTCTAAAAAGCAAAATGTAACAAGATAGTGAAGTGAGGTTTCTAAGACAGGACCCCAGGAATCTAAAAGCATATGAAGGATCAGGCCTTTCCTTGAAAGAGAATCACTACCTTCATGAAGAAAGGAATGGGTTCAAGTTCAAGTAGATTCTCAAATTCAGAAGCAGGAATACAAAGCTTCTATTTTATCTATTCTTTTTCTATTTGTTCTGTTTTGTGATAAATGAGACAAAGTTGGCGGGGGCTGGGGGGCGGGCAGAGTAATGAAAGCACAAAGAGAAAGTGACAGGTAGAGACTGAAGGGAGAACTGAAGATAACCCTGAAGAAAAGTGGCTATTCCCAGATTTAGAAAACGCGACAGGGGGGCGGGGGGTGGGGGAGCGGTTTTTGGAAATGGGGAATATGTCAGCTGAACAGATCAACTCCTGAAGAAATCAATAAAAGAAAAACTGTGGTGGTATTTTCAGTTTCCAAATATTAAATCCCATCAAGAGCCTATTAGGTATATATATCACTGATTCAACAATTCCAATGATCAGAATTTATTCTAAAGAAATAAACCCTGAAAGTAGAAAGCTATATGTAATGTTATTGATAAAATTACAGTGTAATTTATAACAAGGAAAAAATTTAAATGATTTTGATGGTTAGTTTTATGTGTCAACTTAACTAGCTTACAGTATCCAGTAATTCAATTAAACACTAATCTAGGTGCTGCTGTAAAGTATTTAATAGGTATTTTATAGATATAGTACACATCTACATTCAGCTGACTTTAAATAAAGGAGATTATTCTTCATAATATGGGTGGGCTTCACCCAATCAATTGAAAGGCCTTAAGAGCAGAACTGGGGTTTCCATGCTAAGGAATTCTACTAGTTCTGTTTCTCAGGTAGAACACTGACCAACACAATGGTTTTAGGCAAATTATGAAATATCATCTTAAATTTTACAATGGATACTAAGGAGTAACATGGAGGGAATGTTTACTATAAGTCAAGAAAAAAAGGCAAACAACAAATGTAGATTTATATTGTGATTATAATTATGTAAGTAAGTATGTTTACATACAAGAAAAAAGAAAACAAAAGAGTTCATTTATCTGACTGATGGAATTGCGTCTGAATTTTAAATTTATTAACAGTCTTACAAAAGTTGGTTAAACAGAGCTCTGTTATTTTTAATTGATGAAAGTAATGTATATGTTAAGCCTTATTAAAATTACTTGGCACTATAAAGAAATTGATACAAAACCACTGCCTGGGATAACACTAAAAAAGAAAAAAAAGAATATTCTGGAAAGCAAATACACCTAAAAGGGCCCTAATCCAATATCATTTTTTAGTAACATAATTCTGTAACTCAAATAAAAGGAAGAAAGACCCAGAATGGCAAAGTAGCTGGAGAGCCCCTTAAGAATTTTCCACATCCTTACCAAGCATCAGGGCATACATTCAGCTTTGACTCAGGTCAAAGGTGTTTGTACTGGGCAGCTAAATATTTACCATAATGAGGTTTCCTCTCTCCTGGCCTCTCCCAACACCAGACAATGAAAGGATTCTTGCATATTTGCTAAACTTGAGTAAAGAAGTCATATGCACCCTAGTTTGAATGCTGGCTCCACTCTTCCTCATCCAGTCAAAAACATTTACAGAATAGCTACTATATTATTAGGAACTGGGACTACAACAGACAGCAAAAAAAAAAAAAAAAAGATACTTTTTATTTTAAGGAAATAGATACTATGTTAGAATTCTTTCTCTTCAGAAAAATGATTCTCTAGAGAGTAGGGTCTAGTAGACAGATATTAATCAAATAATGCCACAGAGTAACACGTAAGAGTATAAATGCTTCCCAGGTAGTTCAATGGTAAAGAATCCTCCTGCCAATGCAGGAGACAGAGGAGACATGGCTTCGATCCCTGGGTGGGGAAGATCCCCTGGAGTAAGAAATGGCAACCCACTCAGGTATTCTCACCTGGAAAATTCCATGGACAGAGGAGCCTAGCGGGCTACAGTCCATGGGATTGCAAAGAATTGGACACGACTGAGCAACTAAGCACACACGCACAAACCTAAATATATACTAATTGTCTCTAGGCCACTTAGGAAACTTGGACTTTCAAAAGTCTATCATAATGAAATTTTACCCTTTGCTCACCCACTTTCTTGTTTTGTTTTCAGTTACTTTGCAGATTACATATAGATAACGTCTTGAACTGACCAAGCAAAATCTACCCAGATACCAAATAAAAATCTCAGAACCTGGACTGGCCAGATAACTCCGGATGGGAAAATAATTTTAAATATAAGAAATTGTTATAAAATAATAATTCTTCAAAAAGTTATAGGGGAACTAAGAGTCCTCCCCGGAGAAGGCAATGGCAACCCACTCCAGTCCTCTTGCCTGGCAAATCCATGGACAGAGGAGCCTGGTAGGCTGCAGTCCATGGGGCCACTAGGAGTCGGACACGACTGAGCGACTTCACTTTCACTTTTCACTTTCACGCATTGGAGAAGGAAATGGCAACCCACTCCAGTGTTCCTGCCTGGAGAATCCCAGGGATAGGGGAGCCTGGTAGGCTGCCGTCTATGGGGTCGCACAGAGTCGGACACGACTGAAGCGACTTAGCAGCAGCAGCAGCAAGAGTCCTCCCAACTATACCAGGTCCCTTTCTACCCATGCCACAGCCTGGAAATTAAAATTTTGCTCTGCTAACCCATGGAGAATTGTTTCCACAGTGAAACACTATTACTGATAGACTATGGGGATCAGGGACTATGTTACTAAGTAGTAAAAGTGAGGACAGGGAAAAGGAGGAGAGAAGGTAAAAGCAAACAACAAACAAAATTAAAAAAAAAAAAAAACACTACTCATAAAATAATTGAACTAAGCTGACATCAAATTTAATACATCTGTATAACATCAAAGGAAAACTGAGGCTCACGGTGGTTAAGTGACTTGCCATAGTTACACAGTAGTAATTATAAACATGTCTTCAAATCCCAACTTGATCTCTCTGCTTCTAAATTTCCTCATTTGTAAAATGAGTATAGAACAGTATCACTCTTGTAGGATTATTCTGAGGAGTAAATGAAAAATCAAATGTAAAGTACTTAGCATTATCCCCAGTAAAAGGTCAGTTATAACAAGGCTGAGGGTGATGATTTGTTCCTGATGTCATTTATCCTCAATATACAATGAGATTGGGGGTAGAAGGTGGCTGAGAAACACGGAGTTCAACATCCCAAACTGACTTTTTTAAAAAGATCAGAAGGGAGTAGAGGAAATGCTACCTGCTATTGGTTATCTTTGTACAATAAAACTCTGACATTTGTTGTTGTCTTTGTTTTACCTTTTATTCTTCTGTATTCTCTATATTTTCTGCAAGAATCATGTATTACTTTCATAATAAAAGAAACATAAATGTATGTTAAAAGCAAGGGGATCTGAGTAAAGACAAGCAAATTGGAAGAGTAACTATCTGATACTATTTTAGCTTGCTGGGCCCTGGTTACCAACTCCTGGTGGAAAAAAAAAAAAAAAAAAAATATATATATATATATATCTTTTTTTTTTAATGATAAAGGAAAATCCCAGAAAATGCCCACAAAATCTTAAGAGCTAAAAGCACTTTAATAGATCACTTAGTCCAAACTCCCAACTAATAGCCAACATGAGTCAAGCACTTTACAGCTTACAAATTGCTATGCATTTATCTACAGAGCTCACCTGATCTCCCATAAAAGTATAAGACAGCTAGTCTTATTGGAAAAAGTGTATTGGAAAAAACATGCACTCAAGTCAGAAGGACCAGTCCTCAAACCACAGCTGTGCTGTACAGCCTCAGGTGTTTCAATTAACCTCTGTTTTCACTTCTATA